>NW_026614054.1:0-56595 GCF_026230105.1 Diorhabda sublineata | reverse complement strand
TGCCCATTGAGGTCAACTGTCACTTTGTAATAATTGAAAATTTTCAAAGTCTATCTTCCTAATTTGAAGTCGAATTTCAACATTTCTCATATATTTGAGTGAGTTTGCATCTAACTGTGTCAGATATCATCGAATAACATCGATTGAAGCCCATTGAGGTCAACTGTCACTTTGTAATAATTGAAAATTTTCAAAGTCTATCTTCCTAATTTGAAGTCGAATTCCAACATTTCTCATATATTTGAGTGAGTTTGCATCTTACTTTGTCAGATATCATCGAATAACATCCATTGAAGCCCATTGAGGTCAACTGTCACTTTGTAATAATTGAAAATTTTCAAAGTCTATCTTCCTAATTTGAAGTCGAATTTCAACATTTCTCATATATTTGAGTGAGTTTGCATCTAACTTTGTCAGATATCATCGAATAACATCGATTGAAGCCCTTTGAGGTTAACTGTCACTTTGTAATAATTGAAAATTTTTAAAGTCTATCTTCCTAATTTGAAGTCGAATTTCAACATTTCTCATATATTTGAGTGAGTTTGCATCTAAATTTGTCAGATATCATCGAATAACATCGATTGAAGCCCTTTGAGGTTAACTGTCACTTTGTAATAATTGAAAATTTTCAAAGTCTATCTTCCTAATTTGAAGTCGAATTTCAACATTTCTCATATATTTGAGTGAGTTTGCATCTAACTTTGTCAGATATCATCGAATAACATCGATTGAAGCCCATTGAGGTTAACTGTCACTTTGTAATAATTGAAAATTTTCAGAGTCTATCTTCCTAATTTGAAGTCGAATTTCAACATTTCTCATATATTTGAGTGAGTTTGCATCTAAATTTGTCAGATATCATCGAATAACATCGATTGAAGCCCTTTGAGGTTAACTGTCACTTTGTAATAATTGAAAATTTTCAAAGTCTATCTTCCTAATTTGAAGTCGAATTTCAACATTTCTCATATATTTGAGTGAGTTTGCATCTAACTTTGTCAGATATCATCGAATAACATCGATTGAAGCCCTTTGAGGTCAACTGTCACTTTGTAATAATTGAAAATTTTCAAAGTCTATCTTCCTAATTTGAAGTCGAATTTCAATATTTCTCATATATTTGAGTGAGTTTGCATCTAACTGTGTCAGATATCATCGAATAACATCGATTGAAGCCCATTGAGGTCAACTGTCACTTTGTAATAATTGAAAATTTTTAAAGTCTATCTTCCTAATTTGAAGTCGCATTTCAACATGTCTCATATATTTGAGTGAGTTTGCATCTAACTTTGTCAGATATCATCGAATAACATCCATTGAAGCCCATTGAGGTCAACTGTCACTTTGTAATAATTGGAAATTTTCAAAGTCCATCTTCCTAATTTGAAGTCGAATTCCAACATTTCTCATATATTTGAGTGAGTTTGCATCTAACTTTGTCAGATATCATCGAATAACATCCATTGAAGCCCATTGAGGTCAACTGTCACTTTGTAATAATTGGAAATTTTCAAAGTCTATCTTCCTAATTTGAAGTCGCATTTCAACATGTCTCATATATTTGAGTGAGTTTGCATCTAAATTTGTCAGATATCATCGAATAACATCCATTGAAGCCCATTGAGGTCAACTGTCACTTTGTAATAATTGGAAATTTTCAAAGTCCATCTTCCTAATTTGAAGTCGCATTTCAACATGTCTCAAATGTTCGAGTGAGTTTGCATCTAACTTTGTCAGATATCATCGAATAACATCCATAGAAGCCCATTGAGGTCAACTGTCACTTTGTAAAAATTCAAAATTTTCAAAGTCTATCTTCCTAATTTGAAGTCGAATTTCAACATTTCTCATATAATTGAGTGAGTTTGCATCTAACTGTGTCAGATATCATCGAATAACATCGATTGAAGCCCATTGAGGTCAACTGTCACTTTGTAATAATTGAAAATTTTTAAAGTCTATCTTCCTAATTTGAAGTCGAATTCCAACATTTCTCATATATTTGAGTGAGTTTGCATCTAACTTTGTCAGATATCATCGAATAACATCCATTGAAGCCCATTGAGGTCAACTGTCACTTTGTAATAATTGGAAATTTTCAAAGTCTATCTTCCTAATTTGAAGTCGAATTCCAACATTTCTCATATATTTGAGTGAGTTTGCATCTAACTTTGTCAGATATCATCGAATAACATCCATTGAAGCCCATTGAGGTCAACTGTCACTTTGTAATAATTGGAAATTTTCAAAGTCTATCTTCCTAATTTGAAGTCGCATTTCAACATGTCTCATATATTTGAGTGAGTTTGCATCTAACTTTGTCAGATATCATCGAATAACATCCATTGAAGCCCATTGAGGTCAACTGTCACTTTGTAATAATTGGAAATTTTCAAAGTCCATCTTCCTAATTTGAAGTCGCATTTCAACATGTCTCAAATATTCGAGTGAGTTTGCATCTAACTTTGTCAGATATCATCGAATAACATCCATAGAAGCCCATTGAGGTCAACTGTCACTTTGTAAAAATTCAAAATTTTCAAAGTCTATCTTCCTAATTTGAAGTCGAATTTCAACATTTCTCATATATTTGAGTGAGTTTGCATCTAAATTTGTCAGATATCATCGAATAACATCGATTGAAGCCCTTTGAGGTCAACTGTCACTTTGTAATAATTGAAAATTTTCAAAGTCTATCTTCCTAATTTGAAGTCGAATTTCAACATTTCTCATATATTTGAGTTAGTTTGCATCTAAATTTGTTAGATATCATCGAATAACATCGATTGAAGCCCTTTGAGGTTAACTGTCACTTTGTAATAATTGAAAATTTTCAAAGTCTATCTTCCTAATTTGAAGTCGAATTTCAATATTTCTCATATATTTGAGTGAGTTTGCATCTAACTGTGTCAGATATCATCGAATAACATCGATTGAAGTCCATTGAGGTCAACTGTCACTTTGTAATAATTGAAAATTTTTAAAGTCTATCTTCCTAATTTGAAGTCGAATTTCAACATTTCTCATATATTTGAGTGAGTTTGCATCTAAATTTGTCAGATATCATCGAATAACATCCATTGAAGCCCATTGAGGTCAACTGTCACTTTGTAATAATTGGAAATTTTCAAAGTCCATCTTCCTAATTTGAAGTCGCATTTCAACATGTCTCAAATGTTCGAGTGAGTTTGCATCTAACTTTGTCAGATATCATCGAATAACATCCATAGAAGCCCATTGAGGTCAACTGTCACTTTGTAAAAATTCAAAATTTTCAAAGTCTATCTTCCTAATTTGAAGTCGAATTTCAACATTTCTCATATATTTGAGTGAGTTTGCATCTAACTGTGTCAGATATCATCGAATAACATCGATTGAAGCCCATTGAGGTCAACTGTCACTTTGTAATAATTGAAAATTTTTAAAGTCTATCTTCCTAATTTGAAGTCGAATTCCAACATTTCTCATATATTTGAGTGAGTTTGCATCTAACTTTGTCAGATATCATCGAATAACATCCATTGAAGCCCATTGAGGTCAACTGTCACTTTGTAATAATTGGAAATTTTCAAAGTCTATCTTCCTAATTTGAAGTCGAATTCCAACATTTCTCATATATTTGAGTGAGTTTGCATCTAACTTTGTCAGATATCATCGAATAACATCGATTGAAGCCCTTTGAGGTTAACTGTCACTTTGTAATAATTGAAAATTTTCAAAGTCTATCTTCCTAATTTGAAGTCGAATTTCAATATTTCTCATATATTTGAGTGAGTTTGCATCTAACTGTGTCAGATATCATCGAATAACCTCGATTGAAGCCCATTGAGGTCAACTGTCACTTTGTAATAATTGAAAATTTTTAAAGTCTATCTTCCTAATTTGAAGTCGAATTTCAACATTTCTCATATATTTGAGTGAGTTTGCATCTAAATTTGTCAGATATCATCGAATAACATCCATTGAAGCCCATTGAGGTCAACTGTCACTTAGTAATAATTGGAAATTTTCAAAGTCCATCTTCCTAATTTGAAGTCGCATTTCAACATGTCTCAAATGTTCGAGTGAGTTTGCATCTAACTTTGTCAGATATCATCGAATAACATCCATAGAAGCCCATTGAGGTCAACTGTCACTTTGTAAAAATTCAAAATTTTCAAAGTCTATCTTCCTAATTTGAAGTCGAATTTCAACATTTCTCATATATTTGAGTGAGTTTGCATCTAACTGTGTCAGATATCATCGAATAACATCGATTGAAGCCCATTGAGGTCAACTGTCACTTTGTAATAATTGAAAATTTTTAAAGTCTATCTTCCTAATTTGAAGTCGAATTCCAACATTTCTCATATATTTGAGTGAGTTTGCATCTAACTTTGTCAGATATCATCGAATAACATCCATTGAAGCCCATTGAGGTCAACTGTCACTTTGTAATAATTGGAAATTTTCAAAGTCTATCTTCCTAATTTGAAGTCGAATTCCAACATTTCTCATATATTTGAGTGAGTTTGCATCTAACTTTGTCAGATATCATCGAATAACATCCATTGAAGCCCATTGAGGTCAACTGTCACTTTGTAATAATTGGAAATTTTCAAAGTCCATCTTCCTAATTTGAAGTCGCATTTCAACATGTCTCATATATTCGAGTGAGTTTGCATCTAACTTTGTCAGATATCATCGAATAACATCCATAGAAGCCCATTGAGGTCAACTGTCACTTTGTAATAATTGGAAATTTTCAAAGTCCATCTTCCTAATTTGAAGTCGCATTTCAACATGTCTCAAATATTCGAGTGAGTTTGCATCTAACTGTGTCAGATATCATCGAATAACATCCATTGAAGCCCATTGAGGTCAACTGTCACTTTGTAATAATTGGAAATTTTCCAAGTCTATCTTCCTAATTTGAAGTCGCATTTCAACATGTCTCATATATTTGAGTGAGTTTGCATCTAACTTTGTCAGATATCATCGAATAACATCCATTGAAGCCCATTGAGGTCAACTGTCACTTTGTAATAATTGGAAATTTTCAAAGTCCATCTTCCTAATTTGAAGTCGCATTTCAACATGTCTCATATATTCGAGTGAGTTTGCATCTAACTTTGTCAGATATCATCGAATAACATCCATAGAAGCCCATTGAGGTCAACTGTCACTTTGTAAAAATTCAAAATTTTCAAAGTCTATCTTCCTAATTTGAAGTCGAATTTCAACATTTCTCATATATTTGAGTGAGTTTGGATCTTAATTTGTCAGATATCATCGAATAACATCGATTGAAGCCCTTTGAGGTCAACTGTCACTTTGTAATAATTGAAAATTTTCAAAGTCTATCTTCCTAATTTGAAGTCGAATTTCAACATTTCTCATATATTTGAGTGAGTTTGCATCTAAATTTGTCAGATATCATCGAATAACATCCATAGAAGCCCATTGAGGTCAACTGTCACTTTGTAAAAATTCAAAATTTTCAAAGTCTATCTTCCTAATTTGAAGTCGAATTTCAACATTTCTCATATATTTGAGTGAGTTTGCATCTAACTTTGTCAGATATCATCGAATAACATCCATAGAAGCCCATTGAGGTCAACTGTCACTTTGTAAAAATTCAAAATTTTCAAAGTCTATCTTCCTAATTTGAAGTCGAATTTCAACATTTCTCATATATTTGAGTGAGTTTGCATCTAAATTTGTCAGATATCATCGAATAACATCGATTGAAGCCCTTTGAGGTTAACTGTCACTTTGTAATAATTGAAAATTTTTAAAGTCTATCTTCCTAATTTGAAGTCGAATTTCAACATTTCTCATATATTTGAGTGAGTTTGCATCTAAATTTGTCAGATATCATCGAATAACATCCATTGAAGCCCATTGAGGTCAACTGTCACTTAGTAATAATTGGAAATTTTCAAAGTCCATCTTCCTAATTTGAAGTCGCATTTCAACATTTCTCATATATTTGAGTGAGTTTGCATCTAACTTTGTCAGATATCATCGAATAACATCCATAGAAGCCCATTGAGGTCAACTGTCACTTTGTAAAAATTCAAAATTTTCAAAGTCTATCTTCCTAATTTGAAGTCGAATTTCAACATTTCTCATATATTTGAGTGAGTTTGCATCTAACTGTGTCAGATATCATCGAATAACATCGATTGAAGCCCATTGAGGTCAACTGTCACTTTGTAATAATTGAAAATTTTTAAAGTCTATCTTCCTAATTTGAAGTCGAATTCCAACATTTCTCATATATTTGAGTGAGTTTGCATCTAACTTTGTCAGATATCATCGAATAACATCCATTGAAGCCCATTGAGGTCAACTGTCACTTTGTAATAATTGGAAATTTTCAAAGTCTATCTTCCTAATTTGAAGTCGAATTCCAACATTTCTCATATATTTGAGTGAGTTTGCATCTAACTTTGTCAGATATCATCGAATAACATCCATTGAAGCCCATTGAGGTCAACTGTCACTTTGTAATAATTGGAAATTTTCAAAGTCTATCTTCCTAATTTGAAGTCGCATTTCAACATGTCTCATATATTCGAGTGAGTTTGCATCTAACTTTGTCAGATATCATCGAATAACATCCATAGAAGCCCATTGAGGTCAACTGTCACTTTGTAATAATTGGAAATTTTCAAAGTCCATCTTCCTAATTTGAAGTCGCATTTCAACATGTCTCAAATATTCGAGTGAGTTTGCATCTAACTGTGTCAGATATCATCGAATAACATCCATTGAAGCCCATTGAGGTCAACTGTCACTTTGTAATAATTGGAAATTTTCAAAGTCTATCTTCCTAATTTGAAGTCGCATTTCAACATGTCTCATATATTTGAGTGAGTTTGCATCTAACTTTGTCAGATATCATCGAATAACATCCATTGAAGCCCATTGAGGTCAACTGTCACTTTGTAATAATTGAAAATTTTCAAAGTCCATCTTCCTAATTTGAAGTCGCATTTCAACATGTCTCATATATTCGAGTGAGTTTGCATCTAACTTTGTCAGATATCATCGAATAACATCCATAGAAGCCCATTGAGGTCAACTGTCACTTTGTAAAAATTCAAAATTTTCAAAGTCTATCTTCCTAATTTGAAGTCGAATTTCAACATTTCTCATATATTTGAGTGAGTTTGCATCTTAATTTGTCAGATATCATCGAATAACATCGATTGAAGCCCTTTGAGGTCAACTGTCACTTTGTAATAATTGAAAATTTTCAAAGTCTATCTTCCTAATTTGAAGTCGAATTTCAACATTTCTCATATATTTGAGTGAGTTTGCATCTAAATTTGTCAGATATCATCGAATAACATCCATAGAAGCCCATTGAGGTCAACTGTCACTTTGTAAAAATTCAAAATTTTCAAAGTCTATCTTCCTAATTTGAAGTCGAATTTCAACATTTCTCATATATTTGAGTGAGTTTGCATCTAACTTTGTCAGATATCATCGAATAACCTCGATTGAAGCCCTTTGAGGTTAACTGTCACTTTGTAATAATTGAAAATTTTCAAAGTCTATCTTCCTAATTTGAATTCGAATTTCAATATTTTTCATATATTTGAGTGAGTTTGCATCTAACTGTGTCAGATATCATCGAATAACATCGATTGAAGCCCATTGAGGTCAACTGTCACTTTGTAATAATTGGAAATTTTCAAAGTCTATCTTCCTAATTTGAAGTCGCATTTCAACATGTCTCATATATTCGAGTGAGTTTGCATCTAACTTTGTCAGATATCATCGAATAACATCCATAGAAGCCCATTGAGGTCAACTGTCACTTTGTAAAAATTCAAAATTTTCAAAGTCTATCTTCCTAATTTGAAGTCGAATTTCAACATTTCTCATATATTTGAGTGAGTTTGCATCTAACTTTGTCAGATATCATCGAATAACATCCATTGAAGCCCATTGAGGTCAACTGTCACTTTGTAATAATTGGAAATTTTCAAAGTCCATCTTCCTAATTTGAAGTCGCATTTCAACATGTCTCAAATGTTCGAGTGAGTTTGCATCTAACTTTGTCAGATATCATCGAATAACATCCATAGAAGCCCATTGAGGTCAACTGTCACTTTGTAAAAATTCAAAATTTTCAAAGTCTATCTTCCTAATTTGAAGTCGCATTTCAACATGTCTCATATATTTGAGTGAGTTTGCATCTAACTTTGTCAGATATCATCGAATAACATCCATAGAAGCCCATTGAGGTCAACTGTCACTTTGTAAAAATTCAAAATTTTCAAAGTCTATCTTCCTAATTTGAAGTCGAATTTCAACATTTCTCATATATTTGAGTGAGTTTGCATCTAACTGTGTCAGATATCATCGAATAACATCGATTGAAGCCCATTGAGGTCAACTATCACTTTGTAATAATTGAAAATTTTTAAAGTCTATCTTCCTAATTTGAAGTCGAATTCCAACATTTCTCATATATTTGAGTGAGTTTGCATCTAACTTTGTCAGATATCATCGAATAACATCCATTGAAGCCCATTGAGGTCAACTGTCACTTTGTAATAATTGGAAATTTTCAAAGTCTATCTTCCTAATTTGAAGTCGAATTCCAACATTTCTCATATATTTGAGTGAGTTTGCATCTAACTTTGTCAGATATCATCGAATAACATCCATTGAAGCCCATTGAGGTCAACTGTCACTTTGTAATAATTGGAAATTTTCAAAGTCTATCTTCCTAATTTGAAGTCGCATTTCAACATGTCTCATATATTTGAGTGAGTTTGCATCTAACTTTGTCAGATATCATCGAATAACATCCATTGAAGCCCATTGAGGTCAACTGTCACTTTGTAATAATTGGAAATTTTCAAAGTCCATCTTCCTAATTTGAAGTCGCATTTCAAAATTTCTCATATATTTGAGTGAGTTTGCATCTAACTTTGTCAGATATCATCGAATAACATCCATTGAAGCCCATTGAGGTCAACTGTCACTTTGTAATAATTGGAAATTTTCAAAGTCTATCTTCCTAATTTGAAGTCGCATTTCAACATGTCTCATATATTCGAGTGAGTTTGCATCTAACTTTGTCAGATATCATCGAATAACATCCATAGAAGCCCATTGAGGTCAACTGTCACTTTGTAAAAATTCAAAATTTTCAAAGTCTATCTTCCTAATTTGAAGTCGAATTTCAACATTTCTCATATATTTGAGTGAGTTTGCATCTAAATTTGTCAGATATCATCGAATAACCTCGATTGAAGCCCTTTGAGGTTAACTGTCACTTTGTAATAATTGAAAATTTTCAAAGTCTATCTTCCTAATTTGAATTCGAATTTCAATATTTTTCATATATTTGAGTGAGTTTGCATCTAACTGTGTCAGATATCATCGAATAACATCGATTGAAGCCCATTGAGGTCAACTGTCACTTTGTAATAATTGGAAATTTTCAAAGTCTATCTTCCTAATTTGAAGTCGCATTTCAACATGTCTCATATATTCGAGTGAGTTTGCATCTAACTTTGTCAGATATCATCGAATAACATCCATAGAAGCCCATGGAGGTCAACTGTCACTTTGTAAAAATTCAAAATTTTCAAAGTCTATCTTCCTAATTTGAAGTCGAATTTCAACATTTCTCATATATTTGAGTGAGTTTGCATCTAACTGTGTCAGATATCATCGAATAACATCGATTGAAGCCCATTGAGGTCAACTGTCACTTTGTAATAATTGGAAATTTTCAAAGTCTATCTTCCTAATTTGAAGTCGCATTTCAACATGTCTCATATATTCGAGTGAGTTTGCATCTAACTTTGTCAGATATCATCGAATAACATCCATAGAAGCCCATTGAGGTCAACTGTCACTTTGTAAAAATTCAAAATTTTCAAAGTCTATCTTCCTAATTTGAAGTCGAATTTCAACATTTCTCATATATTTGAGTGAGTTTGCATCTTAATTTGTCAGATATCATCGAATAACATCGATTGAAGCCCTTTGAGGTCAACTGTCACTTTGTAATAATTGAAAATATTCAAAGTCTATCTTCCTAATTTGAAGTCGAATTTCAACATTTCTCATATATTTGAGTGAGTTTGCATCTAAATTTGTCAGATATCATCGAATAACATCCATAGAAGCCCATTGAGGTCAACTGTCACTTTGTAAAAATTCAAAATTTTCAAAGTCTATCTTCCTAATTTGAAGTCGAATTTCAACATTTCTCATATATTTGAGTGAGTTTGCATCTAACTTTGTCAGATATCATCGAATAACATCCATAGAAGCCCATTGAGGTCAACTGTCACTTTGTAAAAATTCAAAATTTTCAAAGTCTATCTTCCTAATTTGAAGTCGAATTTCAACATTTCTCATATATTTGAGTGAGTTTGCATCTAAATTTGTCAGATATCATCGAATAACATCGATTGAAGCCCTTTGAGGTTAACTGTCACTTTGTAATAATTGAAAATTTTTAAAGTCTATCTTCCTAATTTGAAGTCGAATTTCAACATTTCTCATATATTTGAGTGAGTTTGCATCTAAATTTGTCAGATATCATCGAATAACATCCATTGAAGCCCATTGAGGTCAACTGTCACTTAGTAATAATTGGAAATTTTCAAAGTCCATCTTCCTAATTTGAAGACGCATTTCAACATTTCTCATATATTTGAGTGAGTTTGCATCTAACTTTGTCAGATATCATCGAATAACATCCATAGAAGCCCATTGAGGTCAACTGTCACTTTGTAAAAATTCAAAATTTTCAAAGTCTATCTTCCTAATTTGAAGTCGAATTTCAACATTTCTCATATATTTGAGTGAGTTTGCATCTAACTGTGTCAGATATCATCGAATAACATCGATTGAAGCCCATTGAGGTCAACTGTCACTTTGTAATAATTGAAAATTTTTAAAGTCTATCTTCCTAATTTGAAGTCGAATTCCAACATTTCTCATATATTTGAGTGAGTTTGCATCTAACTTTGTCAGATATCATCGAATAACATCCATTGAAGCCCATTGAGGTCAACTGTCACTTTGTAATAATTGGAAATTTTCAAAGTCTATCTTCCTAATTTGAAGTCGAATTCCAACATTTCTCATATATTTGAGTGAGTTTGCATCTAACTTTGTCAGATATCATCGAATAACATCCATTGAAGCCCATTGAGGTCAACTGTCACTTTGTAATAATTGGAAATTTTCAAAGTCCATCTTCCTAATTTGAAGTCGCATTTCAACATGTCTCATATATTCGAGTGAGTTTGCATCTAACTTTGTCAGATATCATCGAATAACATCCATAGAAGCCCATTGAGGTCAACTGTCACTTTGTAATAATTGGAAATTTTCAAAGTCCATCTTCCTAATTTGAAGTCGCATTTCAACATGTCTCAAATATTCGAGTGAGTTTGCATCTAACTGTGTCAGATATCATCGAATAACATCCATTGAAGCCCATTGAGGTCAACTGTCACTTTGTAATAATTGGAAATTTTCAAAGTCTATCTTCCTAATTTGAAGTCGCATTTCAACATGTCTCATATATTTGAGTGAGTTTGCATCTAACTTTGTCAGATATCATCGAATAACATCCATTGAAGCCCATTGAGGTCAACTGTCACTTTGTAATAATTGGAAATTTTCAAAGTCCATCTTCCTAATTTGAAGTCGCATTTCAACATGTCTCATATATTCGAGTGAGTTTGCATCTAACTTTGTCAGATATCATCGAATAACATCCATAGAAGCCCATTGAGGTCAACTGTCACTTTGTAAAAATTCAAAATTTTCAAAGTCTATCTTCCTAATTTGAAGTCGAATTTCAACATTTCTCATATATTTGAGTGAGTTTGCATCTTAATTTGTCAGATATCATCGAATAACATCGATTGAAGCCCTTTGAGGTTAACTGTCACTTTGTAATAATTGAAAATTTTCAAAGTCTATCTTCCTAATTTGAAGTCGAATTTCAACATTTCTCATATATTTGAGTGAGTTTGCATCTAAATTTGTCAGATATCATCGAATAACATCCATAGAAGCCCATTGAGGTCAACTGTCACTTTGTAAAAATTCAAAATTTTCAAAGTCTATCTTCCTAATTTGAAGTCGAATTTCAACATTTCTCATATATTTGAGTGAGTTTGCATCTAACTTTGTCAGATATCATCGAATAACCTCGATTGAAGCCCTTTGAGGTTAACTGTCACTTTGTAATAATTGAAAATTTTCAAAGTCTATCTTCCTAATTTGAATTCGAATTTCAATATTTTTCATATATTTGAGTGAGTTTGCATCTAACTGTGTCAGATATCATCGAATAACATCGATTGAAGCCCATTGAGGTCAACTGTCACTTTGTAATAATTGGAAATTTTCAAAGTCTATCTTCCTAATTTGAAGTCGCATTTCAACATGTCTCATATATTCGAGTGAGTTTGCATCTAACTTTGTCAGATATCATCGAATAACATCCATAGAAGCCCATTGAGGTCAACTGTCACTTTGTAAAAATTCAAAATTTTCAAAGTCTATCTTCCTAATTTGAAGTCGAATTTCAACATTTCTCATATATTTGAGTGAGTTTGCATCTAACTTTGTCAGATATCATCGAATAACATCCATTGAAGCCCATTGAGGTCAACTGTCACTTTGTAATAATTGGAAATTTTCAAAGTCCATCTTCCTAATTTGAAGTCGCATTTCAACATGTCTCAAATGTTCGAGTGAGTTTGCATCTAACTTTGTCAGATATCATCGAATAACATCCATAGAAGCCCATTGAGGTCAACTGTCACTTTGTAAAAATTCAAAATTTTCAAAGTCTATCTTCCTAATTTGAAGTCGCATTTCAACATGTCTCATATATTTGAGTGAGTTTGCATCTAACTTTGTCAGATATCATCGAATAACATCCATAGAAGCCCATTGAGGTCAACTGTCACTTTGTAAAAATTCAAAATTTTCAAAGTCTATCTTCCTAATTTGAAGTCGAATTTCAACATTTCTCATATATTTGAGTGAGTTTGCATCTAACTGTGTCAGATATCATCGAATAACATCGATTGAAGCCCATTGAGGTCAACTATCACTTTGTAATAATTGAAAATTTTTAAAGTCTATCTTCCTAATTTGAAGTCGAATTCCAACATTTCTCATATATTTGAGTGAGTTTGCATCTAACTTTGTCAGATATCATCGAATAACATCCATTGAAGCCCATTGAGGTCAACTGTCACTTTGTAATAATTGGAAATTTTCAAAGTCTATCTTCCTAATTTGAAGTCGAATTCCAACATTTCTCATATATTTGAGTGAGTTTGCATCTAACTTTGTCAGATATCATCGAATAACATCCATTGAAGCCCATTGAGGTCAACTGTCACTTTGTAATAATTGGAAATTTTCAAAGTCTATCTTCCTAATTTGAAGTCGCATTTCAACATGTCTCATATATTTGAGTGAGTTTGCATCTAACTTTGTCAGATATCATCGAATAACATCCATTGAAGCCCATTGAGGTCAACTGTCACTTTGTAATAATTGGAAATTTTCAAAGTCCATCTTCCTAATTTGAAGTCGCATTTCAAAATTTCTCATATATTTGAGTGAGTTTGCATCTAACTTTGTCAGATATCATCGAATAACATCCATTGAAGCCCATTGAGGTCAACTGTCACTTTGTAATAATTGGAAATTTTCAAAGTCTATCTTCCTAATTTGAAGTCGCATTTCAACATGTCTCATATATTCGAGTGAGTTTGCATCTAACTTTGTCAGATATCATCGAATAACATCCATAGAAGCCCATTGAGGTCAACTGTCACTTTGTAAAAATTCAAAATTTTCAAAGTCTATCTTCCTAATTTGAAGTCGAATTTCAACATTTCTCATATATTTGAGTGAGTTTGCATCTAAATTTGTCAGATATCATCGAATAACCTCGATTGAAGCCCTTTGAGGTTAACTGTCACTTTGTAATAATTGAAAATTTTCAAAGTCTATCTTCCTAATTTGAATTCGAATTTCAATATTTTTCATATATTTGAGTGAGTTTGCATCTAACTGTGTCAGATATCATCGAATAACATCGATTGAAGCCCATTGAGGTCAACTGTCACTTTGTAATAATTGGAAATTTTCAAAGTCTATCTTCCTAATTTGAAGTCGCATTTCAACATGTCTCATATATTCGAGTGAGTTTGCATCTAACTTTGTCAGATATCATCGAATAACATCCATAGAAGCCCATTGAGGTCAACTGTCACTTTGTAAAAATTCAAAATTTTCAAAGTCTATCTTCCTAATTTGAAGTCGAATTTCAACATTTCTCATATATTTGAGTGAGTTTGCATCTAACTTTGTCAGATATCATCGAATAACATCCATTGAAGCCCATTGAGGTCAACTGTCACTTTGT
This sequence comes from Diorhabda sublineata, assembly GCF_026230105.1. NCBI lineage: Eukaryota > Metazoa > Arthropoda > Insecta > Coleoptera > Chrysomelidae > Diorhabda > Diorhabda sublineata. The sequence goes on along the minus strand of NW_026614054.1, from coordinate 42,161 downwards.
AATAATTGGAAATTTTCAAAGTCCATCTTCCTAATTTGAAGTCGCATTTCAACATGTCTCAAATGTTCGAGTGAGTTTGCATCTAACTTTGTCAGATATCATCGAATAACATCCATAGAAGCCCATTGAGGTCAACTGTCACTTTGTAAAAATTCAAAATTTTCAAAGTCTATCTTCCTAATTTGAAGTCGCATTTCAACATGTCTCATATATTTGAGTGAGTTTGCATCTAACTTTGTCAGATATCATCGAATAACATCCATAGAAGCCCATTGAGGTCAACTGTCACTTTGTAAAAATTCAAAATTTTCAAAGTCTATCTTCCTAATTTGAAGTCGAATTTCAACATTTCTCATATATTTGAGTGAGTTTGCATCTAACTGTGTCAGATATCATCGAATAACATCGATTGAAGCCCATTGAGGTCAACTATCACTTTGTAATAATTGAAAATTTTTAAAGTCTATCTTCCTAATTTGAAGTCGAATTCCAACATTTCTCATATATTTGAGTGAGTTTGCATCTAACTTTGTCAGATATCATCGAATAACATCCATTGAAGCCCATTGAGGTCAACTGTCACTTTGTAATAATTGGAAATTTTCAAAGTCTATCTTCCTAATTTGAAGTCGAATTCCAACATTTCTCATATATTTGAGTGAGTTTGCATCTAACTTTGTCAGATATCATCGAATAACATCCATTGAAGCCCATTGAGGTCAACTGTCACTTTGTAATAATTGGAAATTTTCAAAGTCTATCTTCCTAATTTGAAGTCGCATTTCAACATGTCTCATATATTTGAGTGAGTTTGCATCTAACTTTGTCAGATATCATCGAATAACATCCATTGAAGCCCATTGAGGTCAACTGTCACTTTGTAATAATTGGAAATTTTCAAAGTCCATCTTCCTAATTTGAAGTCGCATTTCAAAATTTCTCATATATTTGAGTGAGTTTGCATCTAACTTTGTCAGATATCATCGAATAACATCCATTGAAGCCCATTGAGGTCAACTGTCACTTTGTAATAATTGGAAATTTTCAAAGTCTATCTTCCTAATTTGAAGTCGCATTTCAACATGTCTCATATATTCGAGTGAGTTTGCATCTAACTTTGTCAGATATCATCGAATAACATCCATAGAAGCCCATTGAGGTCAACTGTCACTTTGTAAAAATTCAAAATTTTCAAAGTCTATCTTCCTAATTTGAAGTCGAATTTCAACATTTCTCATATATTTGAGTGAGTTTGCATCTAACTTTGTCAGATATCATCGAATAACATCCATTGAAGCCCATTGAGGTCAACTGTCACTTTGTAATAATTGGAAATTTTCAAAGTCCATCTTCCTAATTTGAAGTCGCATTTCAACATGTCTCAAATGTTCGAGTGAGTTTGCATCTAACTTTGTCAGATATCATCGAATAACATCCATAGAAGCCCATTGAGGTCAACTGTCACTTTGTAAAAATTCAAAATTTTCAAAGTCTATCTTCCTAATTTGAAGTCGAATTTCAACATTTCTCATATATTTGAGTGAGTTTGCATCTAACTTTGTCAGATATCATCGAATAACATCCATTGAAGCCCATTGAGGTCAACTATCACTTTGTAATAATTGAAAATTTTTAAAGTCTATCTTCCTAATTTGAAGTCGAATTCCAACATTTCTCATATATTTGAGTGAGTTTGCATCTAACTTTGTCAGATATCATCGAATAACATCCATTGAAGCCCATTGAGGTCAACTGTCACTTTGTAATAATTGGAAATTTTCAAAGTCTATCTTCCTAATTTGAAGTCGAATTCCAACATTTCTCATATATTTGAGTGAGTTTGCATCTAACTTTGTCAGATATCATCGAATAACATCCATTGAAGCCCATTGAGGTCAACTGTCACTTTGTAATAATTGGAAATTTTCAAAGTCTATCTTCCTAATTTGAAGTCGCATTTCAACATGTCTCATATATTTGAGTGAGTTTGCATCTAACTTTGTCAGATATCATCGAATAACATCCATTGAAGCCCATTGAGGTCAACTGTCACTTTGTAATAATTGGAAATTTTCAAAGTCCATCTTCCTAATTTGAAGTCGCATTTCAAAATTTCTCATATATTTGAGTGAGTTTGCATCTAACTGTGTCAGATATCATCGAATAACATCGATTGAAGCCCATTGAGGTCAACTATCACTTTGTAATAATTGAAAATTTTTAAAGTCTATCTTCCTAATTTGAAGTCGAATTCCAACATTTCTCATATATTTGAGTGAGTTTGCATCTAACTTTGTCAGATATCATCGAATAACATCCATTGAAGCCCATTGAGGTCAACTGTCACTTTGTAATAATTGGAAATTTTCAAAGTCTATCTTCCTAATTTGAAGTCGAATTCCAACATTTCTCATATATTTGAGTGAGTTTGCATCTAACTTTGTCAGATATCATCGAATAACATCCATTGAAGCCCATTGAGGTCAACTGTCACTTTGTAATAATTGGAAATTTTCAAAGTCTATCTTCCTAATTTGAAGTCGCATTTCAACATGTCTCATATATTTGAGTGAGTTTGCATCTAACTTTGTCAGATATCATCGAATAACATCCATTGAAGCCCATTGAGGTCAACTGTCACTTTGTAATAATTGGAAATTTTCAAAGTCCATCTTCCTAATTTGAAGTCGCATTTCAAAATTTCTCATATATTTGAGTGAGTTTGCATCTAACTTTGTCAGATATCATCGAATAACATCCATTGAAGCCCATTGAGGTCAACTGTCACTTTGTAATAATTGGAAATTTTCAAAGTCTATCTTCCTAATTTGAAGTCGCATTTCAACATGTCTCATATATTCGAGTGAGTTTGCATCTAACTTTGTCAGATATCATCGAATAACATCCATAGAAGCCCATTGAGGTCAACTGTCACTTTGTAAAAATTCAAAATTTTCAAAGTCTATCTTCCTAATTTGAAGTCGAATTTCAACATTTCTCATATATTTGAGTGAGTTTGCATCTAAATTTGTCAGATATCATCGAATAACCTCGATTGAAGCCCTTTGAGGTTAACTGTCACTTTGTAATAATTGAAAATTTTCAAAGTCTATCTTCCTAATTTGAAGTCGAATTTCAATATTTCTCATATATTTGAGTGAGTTTGCATCTAACTGTGTCAGATATCATCGAATAACATCGACTGAAGCCCATTGAGGTCAACTGTCACTTTGTAATAATTGAAAATTTTTAAAGTCTATCTTCCTAATTTGAAGTCGAATTTCAACATTTCTCATATATTTGAGTGAGTTTGCATCTAAATTTGTCAGATATCATCGAATAACATCCATTGAAGCCCATTGAGGTCAACTGTCACTTTGTAATAATTGGAAATTTTCAAAGTCCATCTTCCTAATTTGAAGTCGCATTTCAACATGTCTCAAATGTTCGAGTGAGTTTGCATCTAACTTTGTCAGATATCATCGAATAACATCCATAGAAGCCCATTGAGGTCAACTGTCACTTTGTAAAAATTCAAAATTTTCAAAGTCTATCTTCCTAATTTGAAGTCGAATTTCAACATTTCTCATATATTTGAGTGAGTTTGCATCTAACTGTGTCAGATATCATCGAATAACATCGATTGAAGCCCATTGAGGTCAACTGTCACTTTGTAATAATTGAAAATTTTTAAAGTCTATCTTCCTAATTTGAAGTCGAATTCCAACATTTCTCATATATTTGAGTGAGTTTGCATCTAACTTTGTCAGATATCATCGAATAACATCCATTGAAGCCCATTGAGGTCAACTGTCACTTTGTAATAATTGGAAATTTTCAAAGTCTATCTTCCTAATTTGAAGTCGAATTCCAACATTTCTCATATATTTGAGTGAGTTTGCATCTAACTTTGTCAGATATCATCGAATAACATCCATTGAAGCCCATTGAGGTCAACTGTCACTTTGTAATAATTGGAAATTTTCAAAGTCCATCTTCCTAATTTGAAGTCGCATTTCAACATGTCTCATATATTCGAGTGAGTTTGCATCTAACTTTGTCAGATATCATCGAATAACATCCATAGAAGCCCATTGAGGTCAACTGTCACTTTGTAATAATTGGAAATTTTCAAAGTCCATCTTCCTAATTTGAAGTCGCATTTCAACATGTCTCAAATATTCGAGTGAGTTTGCATCTAACTGTGTCAGATATCATCGAATAACATCCATTGAAGCCCATTGAGGTCAACTGTCACTTTGTAATAATTGGAAATTTTCAAAGTCTATCTTCCTAATTTGAAGTCGCATTTCAACATGTCTCATATATTTGAGTGAGTTTGCATCTAACTTTGTCAGATATCATCGAATAACATCCATTGAAGCCCATTGAGGTCAACTGTCACTTTGTAATAATTGGAAATTTTCAAAGTCCATCTTCCTAATTTGAAGTCGCATTTCAACATGTCTCATATATTCGAGTGAGTTTGCATCTAACTTTGTCAGATATCATCGAATAACATCCATAGAAGCCCATTGAGGTCAACTGTCACTTTGTAAAAATTCAAAATTTTCAAAGTCTATCTTCCTAATTTGAAGTCGAATTTCAACATTTCTCATATATTTGAGTGAGTTTGCATCTAAATTTGTGAGATATCATCGAATAACATCGATTGAAGCCCTTTGAGGTCAACTGTCACTTTGTAATAATTGAAAATTTTCAAAGTCTATCTTCCTAATTTGAAGTCGAATTTCAACATTTCTCATATATTTGAGTGAGTTTGCATCTAAATTTGTCAGATATCATCGAATAACATCGATTGAAGCCCTTTGAGGTTAACTGTCACTTTGTAATAATTGAAAATTTTCAAAGTCTATCTTCCTAATTTGAAGTCGAATTTCAATATTTCTCATATATTTGAGTGAGTTTGCATCTAACTGTGTCAGATATCATCGAATAACATCGATTGAAGCCCATTGAGGTCAACTGTCACTTTGTAATAATTGAAAATTTTTAAAGTCTATCTTCCTAATTTGAAGTCGAATTCCAACATTTCTCATATATTTGAGTGAGTTTGCATCTAACTTTGTCAGATATCATCGAATAACATCCATTGAAGCCCATTGAGGTCAACTGTCACTTTGTAATAATTGGAAATTTTCAAAGTCTATCTTCCTAATTTGAAGTCGCATTTCAACATGTCTCATATATTTGAGTGAGTTTGCATCTAACTTTGTCAGATATCATCGAATAACATCCATTGAAGCCCATTGAGGTCAACTGTCACTTTGTAATAATTGGAAATTTTCAAAGTCCATCTTCCTAATTTGAAGTCGCATTTCAACATGTCTCATATATTCGAGTGAGTTTGCATCTAACTTTGTCAGATATCATCGAATAACATCCATAGAAGCCCATTGAGGTCAACTGTCACTTTGTAAAAATTCAAAATTTTCAAAGTCTATCTTCCTAATTTGAAGTCGAATTTCAACATTTCTCATATATTTGAGTGAGTTTGCATCTAAATTTGTCAGATATCATCGAATAACATCGATTGAAGCCCTTTGAGGTCAACTGTCACTTTGTAATAATTGAAAATTTTCAAAGTCTATCTTCCTAATTTGAAGTCGAATTTCAACATTTCTCATATATTTGAGTGAGTTTGCATCTAAATTTGTCAGATATCATCGAATAACATCGATTGAAGCCCTTTGAGGTTAACTGTCACTTTGTAATAATTGAAAATTTTCAAAGTCTATCTTCCTAATTTGAAGTCGAATTTCAATATTTCTCATATATTTGAGTGAGTTTGCATCTAACTGTGTCAGATATCATCGAATAACATCGATTGAAGCCCATTGAGGTCAACTGTCACTTTGTAATAATTGAAAATTTTTAAAGTCTATCTTCCTAATTTGAAGTCGAATTCCAACATTTCTCATATATTTGAGTGAGTTTGCATCTAACTTTGTCAGATATCATCGAATAACATCCATTGAAGCCCATTGAGGTCAACTGTCACTTTGTAATAATTGGAAATTTTCAAAGTCTATCTTCCTAATTTGAAGTCGAATTCCAACATTTCTCATATATTTGAGTGAGTTTGCATCTAACTTTGTCAGATATCATCGAATAACATCCATTGAAGCCCATTGAGGTCAACTGTCACTTTGTAATAATTGGAAATTTTCAAAGTCCATCTTCCTAATTTGAAGTCGCATTTCAACATGTCTCATATATTCGAGTGAGTTTGCATCTAACTTTGTCAGATATCATCGAATAACATCCATAGAAGCCCATTGAGGTCAACTGTCACTTTGTAAAAATTCAAAATTTTCAAAGTCTATCTTCCTAATTTGAAGTCGAATTTCAACATTTCTCATATATTTGAGTGAGTTTGCATCTAACTTTGTCAGATATCATCGAATAACATCCATTGAAGCCCATTGAGGTCAACTGTCACTTTGTAATAATTGGAAATTTTCAAAGTCCATCTTCCTAATTTGAAGTCGCATTTCAACATGTCTCAAATATTCGAGTGAGTTTGCATCTAACTTTGTCAGATATCATCGAATAACATCCATAGAAGCCCATTGAGGTCAACTGTCACTTTGTAAAAATTCAAAATTTTCAAAGTCTATCTTCCTAATTTGAAGTCGAATTTCAACATTTCTCATATATTTGAGTGAGTGTGCATCTAAATTTGTCAGATATCATCGAATAACATCGATTGAAGCCCTTTGAGGTCAACTGTCACTTTGTAATAATTGAAAATTTTCAAAGTCTATCTTCCTAATTTGAAGTCGAATTTCAACATTTCTCATATATTTGAGTGAGTTTGCATCTAAATTTGTCAGATATCATCGAATAACATCGATTGAAGCCCTTTGAGGTGAACTGTCACTTTGTAATAATTGAAAATTTTCAAAGTCTATCTTCCTAATTTGAAGTCGAATTTCAACATTTCTCATATATTTGAGTGAGTTTGCATCTAAATTTGTCAGATATCATCGAATAACATCGATTGAAGCCCTTTGAGGTTAACTGTCACTTTGTAATAATTGAAAATTTTCAAAGTCTATCTTCCTAATTTGAAGTCGAATTTCAATATTTCTCATATATTCGAGTGAGTTTGCATCTAACTGTGTCAGATATCATCGAATAACATCCATTGAAGCCCATTGAGGTCAACTGTCACTTTGTAATAATTGGAAATTTTCAAAGTCTATCTTCCTAATTTGAAGTCGAATTTCAACATTTCTCATATATTTGAGTGAGTTTGCATCTAACTGTGTCAGATATCATCGAATAACATCGATTGAAGCCCATTGAGGTCAACTGTCACTTTGTAATAATTGAAAATTTTTAAAGTCTATCTTCCTAATTTGAAGTCGAATTCCAACATTTCTCATATATTTGAGTGAGTTTGCATCTAACTTTGTCAGATATCATCGAATAACATCCATTGAAGCCCATTGAGGTCAACTGTCACTTTGTAATAATTGGAAATTTTCAAAGTCTATCTTCCTAATTTGAAGTCGAATTCCAACATTTCTCATATATTTGAGTGAGTTTGCATCTAACTTTGTCAGATATCATCGAATAACATCCATTGAAGCCCATTGAGGTCAACTGTCACTTTGTAATAATTGGAAATTTTCAAAGTCCATCTTCCTAATTTGAAGTCGCATTTCAACATGTCTCATATATTCGAGTGAGTTTGCATCTAACTTTGTCAGATATCATCGAATAACATCCATAGAAGCCCATTGAGGTCAACTGTCACTTTGTAATAATTGGAAATTTTCAAAGTCCATCTTCCTAATTTGAAGTCGCATTTCAACATGTCTCAAATATTCGAGTGAGTTTGCATCTAACTGTGTCAGATATCATCGAATAACATCCATTGAAGCCCATTGAGGTCAACTGTCACTTTGTAATAATTGGAAATTTTCAAAGTCTATCTTCCTAATTTGAAGTCGCATTTCAACATGTCTCATATATTTGAGTGAGTTTGCATCTAACTTTGTCAGATATCATCGAATAACATCCATTGAAGCCCATTGAGGTCAACTGTCACTTTGTAATAATTGGAAATTTTCAAAGTCCATCTTCCTAATTTGAAGTCGCATTTCAACATGTCTCATATATTCGAGTGAGTTTGCATCTAACTTTGTCAGATATCATCGAATAACATCCATAGAAGCCCATTGAGGTCAACTGTCACTTTGTAAAAATTCAAAATTTTCAAAGTCTATCTTCCTAATTTGAAGTCGAATTTCAACATTTCTCATATATTTGAGTGAGTTTGCATCTAAATTTGTCAGATATCATCGAATAACATCGATTGAAGCCCTTTGAGGTCAACTGTCACTTTGTAATAATTGAAAATTTTCAAAGTCTATCTTCCTAATTTGAAGTCGAATTTCAACATTTCTCATATATTTGAGTGAGTTTGCATCTAAATTTGTCAGATATCATCGAATAACATCGATTGAAGCCCTTTGAGGTTAACTGTCACTTTGTAATAATTGAAAATTTTCAAAGTCTATCTTCCTAATTTGAAGTCGAATTTCAATATTTCTCATATATTTGAGTGAGTTTGCATCTAACTGTGTCAGATATCATCGAATAACATCGATTGAAGCCCATTGAGGTCAACTGTCACTTTGTAATAATTGAAAATTTTTAAAGTCTATCTTCCTAATTTGAAGTCGAATTCCAACATTTCTCATATATTTGAGTGAGTTTGCATCTAACTTTGTCAGATATCATCGAATAACATCCATTGAAGCCCATTGAGGTCAACTGTCACTTTGTAATAATTGGAAATTTTCAAAGTCTATCTTCCTAATTTGAAGTCGAATTCCAACATTTCTCATATATTTGAGTGAGTTTGCATCTAACTTTGTCAGATATCATCGAATAACATCCATTGAAGCCCATTGAGGTCAACTGTCACTTTGTAATAATTGGAAATTTTCAAAGTCCATCTTCCTAATTTGAAGTCGCATTTCAACATGTCTCATATATTCGAGTGAGTTTGCATCTAACTTTGTCAGATATCATCGAATAACATCCATAGAAGCCCATTGAGGTCAACTGTCACTTTGTAAAAATTCAAAATTTTCAAAGTCTATCTTCCTAATTTGAAGTCGAATTTCAACATTTCTCATATATTTGAGTGAGTTTGCATCTAACTTTGTCAGATATCATCGAATAACATCCATTGAAGCCCATTGAGGTCAACTGTCACTTTGTAATAATTGAAAATTTTTAAAGTCTATCTTCCTAATTTGAAGTCGAATTCCAACATTTCTCATATATTTGAGTGAGTTTGCATCTAACTTTGTCAGATATCATCGAATAACATCCATTGAAGCCCATTGAGGTCAACTGTCACTTTGTAATAATTGAAAATTTTTAAAGTCTATCTTCCTAATTTGAAGTCGAATTTCAACATTTCTCATATATTTGAGTGAGTTTGCATCTAAATTTGTCAGATATCATCGAATAACATCCATTGAAGCCCATTGAGGTCAACTGTCACTTTGTAATAATTGGAAATTTTCAAAGTCCATCTTCCTAATTTGAAGTCGCATTTCAACATGTCTCAAATGTTCGAGTGAGTTTGCATCTAACTTTGTCAGATATCATCGAATAACATCCATAGAAGCCCATTGAGGTCAACTGTCACTTTGTAAAAATTCAAAATTTTCAAAGTCTATCTTCCTAATTTGAAGTCGAATTTCAACATTTCTCATATATTTGAGTGAGTTTGCATCTAACTGTGTCAGATATCATCGAATAACATCGATTGAAGCCCATTGAGGTCAACTGTCACTTTGTAATAATTGAAAATTTTTAAAGTCTATCTTCCTAATTTGAAGTCGAATTCCAACATTTCTCATATATTTGAGTGAGTTTGCATCTAACTTTGTCAGATATCATCGAATAACATCCATTGAAGCCCATTGAGGTCAACTGTCACTTTGTAATAATTGGAAATTTTCAAAGTCTATCTTCCTAATTTGAAGTCGAATTCCAACATTTCTCATATATTTGAGTGAGTTTGCATCTAACTTTGTCAGATATCATCGAATAACATCGATTGAAGCCCTTTGAGGTTAACAGTCACTTTGTAATAATTGAAAATTTTCAAAGTCTATCTTCCTAATTTGAAGTCGAATTTCAATATTTCTCATATATTTGAGTGAGTTTGCATCTAACTGTGTCAGATATCATCGAATAACATCGATTGAAGCCCATTGAGGTCAACTGTCACTTTGTAATAATTGAAAATTTTTAAAGTCTATCTTCCTAATTTGAAGTCGAATTTCAACATTTCTCATATATTTGAGTGAGTTTGCATCTAAATTTGTCAGATATCATCGAATAACATCCATTGAAGCCCATTGAGGTCAACTGTCACTTAGTAATAATTGGAAATTTTCAAAGTCCATCTTCCTAATTTGAAGTCGCATTTCAACATGTCTCAAATGTTCGAGTGAGTTTGCATCTAACTTTGTCAGATATCATCGAATAACATCCATAGAAGCCCATTGAGGTCAACTGTCACTTTGTAAAAATTCAAAATTTTCAAAGTCTATCTTCCTAATTTGAAGTCGAATTTCAACATTTCTCATATATTTGAGTGAGTTTGCATCTAACTGTGTCAGATATCATCGAATAACATCGATTGAAGCCCATTGAGGTCAACTGTCACTTTGTAATAATTGAAAATTTTTAAAGTCTATCTTCCTAATTTGAAGTCGAATTCCAACATTTCTCATATATTTGAGTGAGTTTGCATCTAACTTTGTCAGATATCATCGAATAACATCCATTGAAGCCCATTGAGGTCAACTGTCACTTTGTAATAATTGGAAATTTTCAAAGTCTATCTTCCTAATTTGAAGTCGAATTCCAACATTTCTCATATATTTGAGTGAGTTTGCATCTAACTTTGTCAGATATCATCGAATAACATCGATTGAAGCCCTTTGAGGTTAACTGTCACTTTGTAATAATTGAAAATTTTCAAAGTCTATCTTCCTAATTTGAAGTCGAATTTCAATATTTCTCATATATTTGAGTGAGTTTGCATCTAACTGTGTCAGATATCATCGAATAACATCGATTGAAGCCCATTGAGGTCAACTGTCACTTTGTAATAATTGAAAATTTTTAAAGTCTATCTTCCTAATTTGAAGTCGAATTTCAACATTTCTCATATATTTGAGTGAGTTTGCATCTAAATTTGTCAGATATCATCGAATAACATCCATTGAAGCCCATTGAGGTCAACTGTCACTTTGTAATAATTGGAAATTTTCAAAGTCCATCTTCCTAATTTGAAGTCGCATTTCAACATGTCTCAAATGTTCGAGTGAGTTTGCATCTAACTTTGTCAGATATCATCGAATAACATCCATAGAAGCCCATTGAGGTCAACTGTCACTTTGTAAAAATTCAAAATTTTCAAAGTCTATCTTCCTAATTTGAAGTCGAATTTCAACATTTCTCATATATTTGAGTGAGTTTGCATCTAACTGTGTCAGATATCATCGAATAACATCGATTGAAGCCCATTGAGGTCAACTGTCACTTTGTAATAATTGAAAATTTTTAAAGTCTATCTTCCTAATTTGAAGTCGAATTTCAACATTTCTCATATATTTGAGTGAGTTTGCATCTAACTGTGTCAGATATCATCGAATAACATCCATAGAAGCCCATTGAGGTCAACTGTCACTTTGTAATAATTGGAAATTTTCAAAGTCCATCTTCCTAATTTGAAGTCGCATTTCAACATGTCTCAAATGTTCGAGTGAGTTTGCATCTAACTTTGTCAGATATCATCGAATAACATCCATAGAAGCCCATTGAGGTCAACTGTCACTTTGTAAAAATTCAAAATTTTCAAAGTCTATCTTCCTAATTTGAAGTCGAATTTCAACATTTCTCATATATTTGAGTGAGTTTGCATCTAACTGTGTCAGATATCATCGAATAACATCGATTGAAGCCCATTGAGGTCAACTGTCACTTTGTAATAATTGAAAATTTTTAAAGTCTATCTTCCTAATTTGAAGTCGAATTTCAACATTTCTCATATATTTGAGTGAGTTTGCATCTAAATTTGTCAGATATCATCGAATAACATCCATTGAAGCCCATTGAGGTCAACTGTCACTTTGTAATAATTGGAAATTTTCAAAGTCCATCTTCCTAATTTGAAGTCGCATTTCAACATGTCTCAAATGTTCGAGTGAGTTTGCATCTAACTTTGTCAGATATCATCGAATAACATCCATAGAAGCCCATTGAGGTCAACTGTCACTTTGTAAAAATTCAAAATTTTCAAAGTCTATCTTCCTAATTTGAAGTCGAATTTCAACATTTCTCATATATTTGAGTGAGTTTGCATCTAACTGTGTCAGATATCATCGAATAACATCCATAGAAGCCCATTGAGGTCAACTGTCACTTTGTAAAAATTCAAAATTTTCAAAGTCCATCTTCCTAATTTGAAGTCGAATTCCAACATTTCTCATATATTTGAGTGAGTTTGCATCTAACTTTGTCAGATATCATCGAATAACATCCATTGAAGCCCATTGAGGTCAACTGTCACTTTGTAATAATTGGAAATTTTCAAAGTCTATCTTCCTAATTTGAAGTCGAATTCCAACATTTCTCATATATTTGAGTGAGTTTGCATCTAACTTTGTCAGATATCATCGAATAACATCCATTGAAGCCCATTGAGGTCAACTGTCACTTTGTAATAATTGGAAATTTTCAAAGTCCATCTTCCTAATTTGAAGTCGCATTTCAACATGTCTCATATATTCGAGTGAGTTTGCATCTAACTTTGTCAGATATCATCGAATAACATCCATAGAAGCCCATTGAGGTCAACTGTCACTTTGTAATAATTGGAAATTTTCAAAGTCCATCTTCCTAATTTGAAGTCGCATTTCAACATGTCTCAAATATTCGAGTGAGTTTGCATCTAACTTTGTCAGATATCATCGAATAACATCGATTGAAGCCCTTTGAGGTTAACTGTCACTTTGTAATAATTGAAAATTTTCAAAGTCTATCTTCCTAATTTGAAGTCGAATTTCAATATTTCTCATATATTTGAGTGAGTTTGCATCTAACTGTGTCAGATATCATCGAATAACATCGATTGAAGCCCATTGAGGTCAACTGTCACTTTGTAATAATTGAAAATTTTTAAAGTCTATCTTCCTAATTTGAAGTCGAATTCCAACATTTCTCATATATTTGAGTGAGTTTGCATCTAACTTTGTCAGATATCATCGAATAACATCCATTGAAGCCCATTGAGGTCAACTGTCACTTTGTAATAATTGGAAATTTTCAAAGTCTATCTTCCTAATTTGAAGTCGAATTCCAACATTTCTCATATATTTGAGTGAGTTTGCATCTAACTTTGTCAGATATCATCGAATAACATCCATTGAAGCCCATTGAGGTCAACTGTCACTTTGTAATAATTGGAAATTTTCAAAGTCTATCTTCCTAATTTGAAGTCACATTTCAAAATTTCTCATATATTCGAGTGAGTTTGCATCTAACTTTGTCAGATATCATCGAATAACATCGATTGAAGCCCATTGAGGTCAACTGTCACTTTGTAATAATTGAAAATTTTCAAAAAGTCATCTTCCTAATTTGAAGTCGAATTCCAACATTTCTCATATATTTGAGTGAGTTTGCATCTAACTTTGTCAGATATCATCGAATAACATCGATTGAAGCCCATTGAGGTCAATTGTCACTTTGTAATAATTGAAAATTTTCAAAGTCTATCTTCCTAATTTGAAGTCGAATTTCAACATTTCTCATATATTTGAGTGAGTTTGCATCTAACTTTGTCAGATATCATCGAATAACATCCATTGAAGCCCATTGAGGTCAACTGTCACTTTGTAATAATTGAAAATTTTCAAAGTCTATCTTCCTAACTTGAAGTCGAATTTCAACATTTCTCATATATTTGAGTGAGTTTGCATCTAACTTTGTCAGATATCATCGAATAACATCCATTGAAGCCCATTGAGGTCAACTGTCACTTTGTAATAATTGAAAATTTTCAAAGTCTATCTTCCTAACTTGAAGTCGAATTTCAACATTTCTCATATATTTGAGTGAGTTTGCATCTAACTTTGTCAGATATCATCGAATAATATCGATTGAAGCCCTTTGAGGTCAACTGTCACTTTGTAATAATTGAAAATTTTCAAAGTCTATCTTCATAATTTGAAGTCGAATTCCAACATTTCTCATATATTTGAGTGAGTTTGCATCTAACTTTGTAAGATATCATCGAATAACATCGATTGAAGCCCATTGAGGTCAACTGTCACTTTGTAATAATTGAAAATTTTCAAAGTCTATCTTCCTAATTTGAAGTCGCATTTCAACATTTCGCATATATTCGAGTGAGTTTGCATCTAACTTTGTCAGATATCATCGAATAACATCCATTGAGGCCAAAGAAGTCAACTGTCACTTTGTAATAATTGAAAATTTTCAAAGTCTATCTTCCTAATTTGAAGTCGCATTTCAACATTTCTCATATATTCGAGTGAGTTTGCATCTAACTTTGTCAGATATCATCGAATAACATCCATTGAGGCCAATGAAGTCAACTGTCACTTTGTAATAATTGAAAATTTTCAAAGTCTATCTTCCTAATTTGAAGTCGCATTTCAACATTTCTCATATATTCGAGTGAGTTTGCATCTAACTTTGTCAGATATCATCGAATAACATCCATTGAAGCCCATTGAGGTCAACTGTCACTTTGTAAAAATTCAAAATTTTCAAAGTCTATCTTCCTAATTTGAAGTCGAATTTCAACATTTCTCATATATTTGAGTGAGTTTGCATCTAACTTTGTCAGATATCATCGAATAACATCCATTGAAGCCCTTTGAGGTCAACTGTCACTTTGTAATAATTGAAAATTTTCAAAGTCTATCTTCCTAATTTGAAGTCGAATTCCAACATTTCTCATATATTTGAGTGAGTTTGCATCTAACTTTGTAAGATATCATCGAATAACATCGATTGAAGCCCATTGAGGTCAACTGTCACTTTGTAATAATTGAAAATTTTCAAAGTCTATCTTCCTAATTTGAAGTCGTATTTCAACATTTCTCATATATTTGAGTGAGTTTGCATGTAACTTTGTCAGATATCATCAAATAACATCGATTGAAGCCCTTTGAGGTCAACTGTCACTTTGTAATAATTGAAAATTTTCAAAGTCTATCTTCCTAATTTGAAGTCGAATTCCAACATTTCTCATATATTTGAGTGAGTTTGCATCTAACTTTGTCAGATATCATCGAATAACATCGATTGAAGCCCTTTGAGGTCAACTGTCACTTTGTAATAATTGAAAATTTTCAAAGTCTATCTTCCTAATTTGAGGTCGCATTTCAACATTTCTCATATATTCGAGTGAGTTTGCATCTAACTTTGTCAGATATCATCGAATAACATCCATTGAAGCCTATTGAGGTCAACTGTCACTTTGTAAAAATTCAAAATTTTCAAAGTCTATCTTCCTAATTTGAAGTCGAATTTCAACATTTCTCATATATTTGAGTGAGTTTGCATCTAACTTTGTCAGATATCATCGAATAACATCGATTGAAGCCCATTGAGGTCAATTGTCACTTTGTAATAATTGAAAATTTTCAAAGTCTATCTTCCTAACTTGAAGTCGAATTTCAACATTTCTCATATATTTGAGTGAGTTTGCATCTAAATTTGTCAGATATCATCGAATAACATCGATTGAAGCCCTTTGAGGTTAACTGTCACTTTGTAATAATTGAAAATTTTCAAAGTCTATCTTCCTAATTTGAAGTCACATTTCAAAATTTCTCATATATTCGAGTGAGTTTGCATCTAACTTTGTCAGATATCATCGAATAACATCGATTGAAGCCCATTGAGGTCAACTGTCACTTTGTAATAATTGAAAATTTTCAAAGTCATCTTCCTAATTTGAAGTCGAATTCCAACATTTCTCATATATTTGAGTGAGTTTGCATCTAACTTTGTAAGATATCATCGAATAACATCGATTGAAGCCCATTGAGGTCAATTGTCACTTTGTAATAATTGAAAATTTTCAAAGTCTATCTTCCTAATTTGAAGTCGAATTTCAACATTTCTCATATATTTGAGTGAGTTTGCATCTAACTTTGTCAGATATCATCGAATAACATCCATTGAAGCCCATTGAGGTCAACTGTCACTTTGTAATAATTGAAAATTTTCAAAGTCTATCTTCCTAACTTGAAGTCGAATTTCAACATTTCTCATATATTTGAGTGAGTTTGCATCTAACTTTGTCAGATATCATCGAATAACATCCATTGAAGCCCATTGAGGTCAACTGTCACTTTGTAATAATTGAAAATTTTCAAAGTCTATCTTCCTAACTTGAAGTCGAATTTCAACATTTCTCATATATTTGAGTGAGTTTGCATCTAACTTTGTCAGATATCATCGAATAATATCGATTGAAGCCCTTTGAGGTCAACTGTCACTTTGTAATAATTGAAAATTTTCAAAGTCTATCTTCATAATTTGAAGTCGAATTCCAACATTTCTCATATATTTGAGTGAGTTGCATCTAACTTTGTAAGATATCATCGAATAACATCGATTGAAGCCCATTGAGGTCAACTGTCACTTTGTAATAATTGAAAATTTTCAAAGTCTATCTTCCTAATTTGAAGTCGCATTTCAACATTTCTCATATATTCGAGTGAGTTTGCATCTAACTTTGTCAGATATCATCGAATAACATCCATTGAGGCCAATGAAGTCAACTGTCACTTTGTAAAAATTCAAAATTTTCAAAGTCTATCTTCCTAATTTGAAGTCGAATTTCAACATTTCTCATATATTTGAGTGAGTTTGCATCTAACTTTGTCAGATATCATCGAATAACATCCATTGAAGCCCTTTGAGGTCAACTGTCACTTTGTAATAATTGAAAATTTTCAAAGTCTATCTTCCTAATTTGAAGTCGAATTCCAACATTTCTCATATATTTGAGTGAGTTTGCATCTAACTTTGTAAGATATCATCGAATAACATCGATTGAAGCCCATTGAGGTCAACTGTCACTTTGTAATAATTGAAAATTTTCAAAGTCTATCTTCCAAATTTGAAGTCGAATTTCAACATTTCTCATATATTTGAGTGAGTTTGCATCTAACTTTGTCAGATATCATCGAATAACATCGATTGAAGCCCTTTGAGGTCAACTGTCACTTTGTAATAATTGAAAATTTTCAAAGTCTATCTTCCTAATTTGAAGTCGAATTCCAACATTTCTCATATATTTGAGTGAGTTTGCATCTAACTTTGTCAGATATCATCGAATAACATCGATTGAAGCCCTTTGAGGTCAACTGTCACTTTGTAATAATTGAAAATTTTCAAAAACTATCTTCCTAATTTGAAGTCGAATTTCAACGTTTCTCATATATTTGAGTGAGTTTGCATCTAACTTTGTCAGATATCATCGAATAACATCGATTGAAGCCCTTTGAGGTCAACTGTCACTTTGTAATAATTGAAAATTTTCAAAGTCTATCTTCCTAATTTGAAGTCGAATTCCAACATTTCTCATATATTTGAGTTAGTTTGCATCTAACTTTGTAAGATATCATCGAATAACATCGATTGAAGCCCATTGAGGTCAACTGTCACTTTGTAACAATTGAAAATTTTCAAAGTCTATCTTCCTAATTTGAAGTCGCATTTCAACATTTCTCATATATTCGAGTGAGTTTGCGTCTAACTTTGTCAGATATCATCGAATAACATCCATTGAGGCCAATGAAGTCAACTGTCACTTTGTAATAATTGAAAATTTTCAAAGTCTATCTTCCTAATTTGAAGTCGAACTTCAACATTTCTCATATATTTGACGGGGTTTGCATCTAACTTTGTCAGATATCATCGAATAACGTCGATTGAAGCCCATTGAGGTCAACTGTCACTTTGTAATAATTGAAAATTTTCAAAGTCTATCTTCATAATTTGAAGTCGTAT
Organism: Diorhabda sublineata; assembly: GCF_026230105.1. Classification (NCBI taxonomy): domain Eukaryota; kingdom Metazoa; phylum Arthropoda; class Insecta; order Coleoptera; family Chrysomelidae; genus Diorhabda; species Diorhabda sublineata. The sequence goes on along the minus strand of NW_026614054.1, from coordinate 24,038 downwards.
TCCAACATTTCTCATATATTTGAGTGAGTTTGCATCTAACTTTGTCAGATATCATCGAATAATATCGATTGAAGCCCTTTGAGGTCAACTGTCACTTTGTAATAATTGAAAATTTTCAAAGTCTATCTTCATAATTTGAAGTCGAATTCCAACATTTCTCATATATTTGAGTGAGTTTGCATCTAACTTTGTCAGATATCATCGAATAACGTCGATTGAAGCCCATTGAGGTCAACTGTCACTTTGTAATAATTGAAAATTTTCAAAGTCTATCTTCCTAATTTGAAGTCAAATTTCAACATTTCTCATATATTTGAGTGAGTTTGCATCTAACTTTGTCAGATATCATCGAATAACATCGATTGAAGCCCTTTGAGGTCAACTGTCACTTTGTAATAATTGAAAATTTTCAAAGTCTATCTTCATAATTTGAAGTCGTATTCCAACATTTCTCATATATTTGAGTGAGTTTGCATCTAACTTTGTCAGATATCATCGAATAATATCGATTGAAGCCCTTTGAGGTCAACTGTCACTTTGTAATAATTGAAAATTTTCAAAGTCTATCTTCATAATTTGAAGTCGAATTCCAACATTTCTCATATATTTGAGTGAGTTTGCATCTAACTTTGTCAGATATCATCGAATAACGTCGATTGAAGCCCATTGAGGTCAACTGTCACTTTGTAATAATTGAAAATTTTCAAAGTCTATCTTCCTAATTTGAAGTCAAATTTCAACATTTCTCATATATTTGAGTGAGTTTGCATCTAACTTTGTCAGATATCATCGAATAACATCGATTGAAGCCCTTTGAGGTCAACTGTCACTTTGTAATAATTGAAAATTTTCAAAGTCTATCTTCCTAACTTGAAGTCGAATTTCAACATTTCTCATATATTTGAGTGAGTTTGCATCTAAATTTGTCAGATATCATCGAATAACATCCATTGAAGCCCATTGAGGTCAACTGTCACTTTGTAATAATTGAAAATTTTCAAAGTCTATCTTCCTAACTTGAAGTCGAATTTCAACATTTCTCATATATTTGAGTGAGTTTGCATCTAAATTTGTCAGATATCATCGAATAACATCGATTGAAGCCCTTTGAGGTTAACTGTCACTTTGTAATAATTGAATATTTTCAAAGTCTATCTTCCTAATTTGAAGTCACATTTCAAAATTTCTCATATATTCGAGTGAGTTTGCATCTAACTTTGTCAGATATCATCGAATAACATCGATTGAAGCCCATTGAGGTCAACTGTCACTTTGTAATAATTGAAAATTTTCAAAAAGTCATCTTCCTAATTTGAAGTCGAATTCCAACATTTCTCATATATTTGAGTGAGTTTGCATCTAACTTTGTCAGATATCATCGAATAACATCGATTGAAGCCCATTGAGGTCAATTGTCACTTTGTAATAATTGAAAATTTCCAAAGTCTATCTTCCTAATTTGAAGTCGAATTTCAACATTTCTCATATATTTGAGTGAGTTTGCATCTAACTTTGTCAGATATCATCGAATAACATCCATTGAAGCCCATTGAGGTCAACTGTCACTTTGTAATAATTGAAAATTTTCAAAGTCTATCTTCCTAACTTGAAGTCGAATTTCAACATTTCTCATATATTTGAGTGAGTTTGCATCTAACTTTGTCAGATATCATCGAATAACATCCATTGAAGCCCATTGAGGTCAACTGTCACTTTGTAATAATTGAAAATTTTCAAAGTCTATCTTCCTAACTTGAAGTCGAATTTCAACATTTCTCATATATTTGAGTGAGTTTGCATCTAACTTTGTCAGATATCATCGAATAATATCGATTGAAGCCCTTTGAGGTCAACTGTCACTTTGTAATAATTGAAAATTTTCAAAGTCTATCTTCATAATTTGAAGTCGAATTCCAACATTTCTCATATATTTGAGTGAGTTTGCATCTAACTTTGTAAGATATCATCGAATAACATCGATTGAAGCCCATTGAGGTCAACTGTCACTTTGTAATAATTGAAAATTTTCAAAGTCTATTTTCCTAATTTGAAGTCGCATTTCAACATTTCTCATATATTCGAGTGAGTTTGCATCTAACTTTGTCAGATATCATCGAATAACATCCATTGAGGCCAATGAAGTCAACTGTCACTTTGTAATAATTGAAAATTTTCAAAGTCTATCTTCCTAATTTGAAGTCGCATTTCAACATTTCTCATATATTCGAGTGAGTTTGCATCTAACTTTGTCAGATATCATCGAATAACATCCATTGAGGCCAATGAAGTCAACTGTCACTTTGTAATAATTGAAAATTTTCAAAGTCTATCTTCCTAATTTGAAGTCGCATTTCAACATTTCTCATATATTCGAGTGAGTTTGCATCTAACTTTGTCAGATATCATCGAATAACATCCATTGAAGCCCATTGAGGTCAACTGTCACTTTGTAAAAATTCAAAATTTTCAAAGTCTATCTTCCTAATTTGAAGTCGAATTTCAACATTTCTCATATATTTGAGTGAGTTTGCATCTAACTTTGTCAGATATCATCGAATAACATCCATTGAAGCCCTTTGAGGTCAACTGTCACTTTGTAATAATTGAAAATTTTCAAAGTCTATCTTCCTAATTTGAGGTCGAATTCCAACATTTCTCATATATTTGAGTGAGTTTGCATCTAACTTTGTAAGATATCATCGAATAACATCGATTGAAGCCCATTGAGGTCAACTGTCACTTTGTAATAATTGAAAATTTTCAAAGTCTATCTTCCTAATTTGAAGTCGTATTTGAACATTTCTCATATATTTGAGTGAGTTTGCATCTAACTTTGTCAGATATCATCGAATAACATCGATTGAAGCCATTTGAGGTCAACTGTCACTTTGTAATAATTGAAAATTTTCAAAGTCTATCTTCCTAATTTGAAGTCGAATTCCAACATTTCTCATATATTTGAGTGAGTTTGCATCTAACTTTGTCAGATATCATCGAATAACATCGATTGAAGCCCTTTGAGGTCAACTGTCACTTTGTAATAATTGAAAATTTTCAAAGTCTATCTTCCTAATTTGAGGTCGCATTTCAATATTTCTCATATATTCGAGTGAGTTTGCATCTAACTTTGTCAGATATCATCGAATAACATCGATTGAAGCCCATTGAGGTCAATTGTCCCTTTGTAATAATTGAAAATTTTCAAAGTCATCTTCCTAATTTGAAGTCGAATTCCAACATTTCTCATATATTTGAGTGAGTTTGCATCTAACTTTGTAAGATATCATCGAATAACATCGATTGAAGCCCATTGAGGTCAATTGTCACTTTGTAATAATTGAAAATTTTCAAAGTCTATCTTCCTAATTTGAAGTCGAATTTCAACATTTCTCATATATTTGAGTGAGTTTGCATCTAACTTTGTCAGATATCATCGAATAACATCCATTGAAGCCCATTGAGGTCAACTGTCACTTTGTAATAATTGAAAATTTTCAAAGTCTATCTTCCTAACTTGAAGTCGAATTTCAACATTTCTCATATATTTGAGTGAGTTTGCATCTAACTTTGTCAGATATCATCGAATAACATCCATTGAAGCCCATTGAGGTCAACTGTCACTTTGTAATAATTGAAAATTTTCAAAGTCTATCTTCCTAACTTGAAGTCGAATTTCAACATTTCTCATATATTTGAGTGAGTTTGCATCTAACTTTGTCAGATATCATCGAATAATATCGATTGAAGCCCTTTGAGGTCAACTGTCACTTTGTAATAATTGAAAATTTTCAAAGTCTATCTTCATAATTTGAAGTCGAATTCCAACATTTCTCATATATTTGAGTGAGTTTGCATCTAACTTTGTAAGATATCATCGAATAACATCGATTGAAGCCCATTGAGGTCAACTGTCACTTTGTAATAATTGAAAATTTTCAAAGTCTATCTTCCTAATTTGAAGTCGCATTTCAACATTTCTCATATATTCGAGTGAGTTTGCATCTAACTTTGTCAGATATCATCGAATAACATCCATTGAGGCCAATGAAGTCAACTGTCACTTTGTAATAATTGAAAATTTTCAAAGTCTATCTTCCTAATTTGAAGTCGCATTTCAACATTTCTCATATATTCGAGTGAGTTTGCATCTAACTTTGTCAGATATCATCGAATAACATCCATTGAAGCCCATTGAGGTCAACTGTCACTTTGTAAAAATTCAAAATTTTCAAAGTCTATCTTCCTAATTTGAAGTCGAATTTCAACATTTCTCATATATTTGAGTGAGTTTGCATCTAACTTTGTCAGATATCATCGAATAACATCCATTGAAGCCCTTTGAGGTCAACTGTCACTTTGTAATAATTGAAAATTTTCAAAGTCTATCTTCCTAATTTGAAGTCGAATTCCAACATTTCTCATATATTTGAGTGAGTTTGCATCTAACTTTGTAAGATATCATCGAATAACATCGATTGAAGCCCATTGAGGTCAACTGTCACTTTGTAATAATTGAAAATTTTCAAAGTCTATCTTCCTAATTTGAAGTCGAATTTCAACATTTCTCATATATTCGAGTGAGTTTGCATCTTACTTTGTCAGATATCATCGAATAACATCCATTGAAGCCCATTGAGGTCAACTGTCACTTTGTAATAATTGAAAATTTTCAAAGTCTATCTTCCTAATTTGAAGTCGCATTTCAACATTTCTCATATATTCGAGTGAGTTTGCATCTAACTTTGTCAGATATCATCGAATAACATCCATTGAGGCCAATGAAGTCAACTGTCACTTTGTAATAATTGAAAATTTTCAAAGTCTATCTTCCTAATTTGAAGTCGCATTTCAACATTTCTCATATATTCGAGTGAGTTTGCATCTAACTTTGTCAGATATCATCGAATAACATCCATTGAAGCCCATTGAGGTCAACTGTCACTTTGTAAAAATTCAAAATTTTCAAAGTCTATCTTCCTAATTTGAAGTCGAATTTCAACATTTCTCATATATTTTAGTGAGTTTGCATCTAACTTTGTCAGATATCATCGAATAACATCCATTGAAGCCCTTTGAGGTCAACTGTCACTTTGTAATAATTGAAAATTTTCAAAGTCTATCTTCCTAATTTGAAGTCGAATTCCAACATTTCTCATATATTTGAGTGAGTTTGCATCTAACTTTGTAAGATATCATCGAATAACATCGATTGAAGCCCATTGAGGTCAACTGTCACTTTGTAATAATTGAAAATTTTCAAAGTCTATCTTCCTAATTTGAAGTCGAATTTCAACATTTCTCATATATTTGAGTGAGTTTGCATCTAACTTTGTCAGATATCATCGAATAACATCGATTGAAGCCCTTTGAGGTCAACTGTCACTTTGTAATAATTGAAAATTTTCAAAGTCTATCTTCCTAATTTGAAGTCGAATTCCAACATTTCTCATATATTTGAGTGAGTTTGCATCTAACTTTGTCAGATATCATCGAATAACATCCATTGAAGCCCATTGAGGTCAACTGTCACTTTGTAAAAATTCAAAATTTTCAAAGTCTATCTTCCTAATTTGAAGTCGAATTTCAACATTTCTCATATATTTGAGTGAGTTTGCATCTAACTTTGTCAGATATCATCGAATAACATCGATTGAAGCCCTTTGAGGTCAACTGTCACTTTGTAATAATTGAAAATTTTCAAAGTCTATCTTCCTAATTTGAAGTCGAATTCCAACATTTCTCATATATTTGAGTGAGTTTGCATCTAACTTTGTAAGATATCATCGAATAACATCGATTGAAGCCCATTGAGGTCAACTGTCACTTTGTAACAATTGAAAATTTTCAAAGTCTATCTTCCTAATTTGAAGTCGCATTTCAACATTTCTCATATATTCGAGTGAGTTTGCGTCTAACTTTGTCAGATATCATCGAATAACATCCATTGAGGCCAATGAAGTCAACTGTCACTTTGTAATAATTGAAAATTTTCAAAGTCTATCTTCCTAATTTGAAGTCGAACTTCAACATTTCTCATATATTTGAGGGGGTTTGCATCTAACTTTGTCAGATATCATCGAATAACGTCGATTGAAGCCCATTGAGGTCAACTGTCACTTTGTAATAATTGAAAATTTTCAAAGTCTATCTTCCTAATTTGAAGTCAAATTTCAACATTTCTCATATATTTGAGTGAGTTTGCATCTAACTTTGTCAGATATCATCGAATAACATCGATTGAAGCCCATTAAGGTCAACTGTCACTTTGTAATAATTGAAAATTTTCAAAGTCTATCTTCCTAATTTGAAGTCGCATTTCAACATTTCTCATATATTCGAGTGAGTTTGCATCTAACTTCGTCAGATATCATCGAATAACATCCATTGAAGCCCATTGTGGTCAACTGTCACTTTGTAATAATTGAAAATTTTCAAAGTCTATCTTCCTAATTTGAAGTCGAATTTCAACATTTCTCATATATTTGAGTGAGTTTGCATCTAACTTTGTCAGATATCATCGAATAAAATCGATTGAAGCCCATTGAGGTCAACTGTCACTTTGTAATAATTGAAAATTTTCAAAGTCTATCTTCCTAATTTGAAGTCGAATTCCAACATTTCTCATATATTTGAGTGAGTTTGCATCTAACTTTGTCAGATATCATCGGATAACATCCATTGAAGCCCATTGAGGTCAACTGTCACTTCGTAATAATTGAAAATTTTCAAAGTCTATCTTCCTAATTTGAAGTCGCATTTCAACATTTCTCATATATTTGAGTGAGTTTGCATCTAACTTTGTCAGATATCGAATAACATCGATTGAAGCCCATTGAGGTCAACTGTCACTTTGTAATAATTGAAAATTTTCAAAGTCTATCTTCCTAATTTGAAGTCGTATTTGAACATTTCTCATATATTTGAGTGAGTTTGCATCTAACTTTGTCAGATATCATCGAATAACATCGATTGAAGCCTTTGAGGTCAACTGTCACTTTGTAATAATTGAAAATTAAAATTCAATTTAAAAATTCAAAATTTTCAAAGTCTATCTTCCTAATTTGAAGTCGAATTTCAACATTTCTCATATATTTGAGTGAGTTTGCATCTAACTTTGTCAGATATCATCGAATAACATCGATTGAAGCCCTTTGAGGTCAACTGTCACTTTGTAATAATTGAAAATTTTCAAAGTCTATCTTCCTAATTTGAAGTCGAATTCCAACATTTCTCATATATTTGAGTGAGTTTGCATCTAACTTTGTAAGATATCATCGAATAACATCGATTGAAGCCCATTGAGGTCAACTGTCACTTTGTAATAATTGAAAATTTTCAAAGTCTATCTTCCTAATTTGAAGTCGCATTTCAACATTTCTCATATATTCGAGTGAGTTTGCGTCTAACTTTGTCAGATATCATCGAATAACATCCATTGAGGCCAATGAAGTCAACTGTCACTTTGTAATAATTGAAAATTTTCAAAATCTATCTTCCTAATTTGAAGTCGAACTTCAACATTTCTCATATATTTGAGGGGGTTTGCATCTAACTTTGTCAGATATCATCGAATAACGTCGATTGAAGCCCATTGAGGTCAACTGTCACTATGTAATAATTGAAAATTTTCAAAGTCTATCTTCCTAATTTGAAGTCAAATTTCAACATTTCTCATATATTTGAGTGAGTTTGCATCTAACTTTGTCAGATATCATCGAATAACATCGATTGAAGCCCATTAAGGTCAACTGTCACTTTGTAATAATTGAAAATTTTCAAAGTCTATCTTCCTAATTTGAAGTCGAATTTCAACATTTCTCATATATTTGAGTGAGTTTGCATCTAACTTTGTCAGATATCATCGAATAACGTCGATTGAAGCCCATTGAGGTCAACTGTCACTTTGTAATAATTGAAAATTTTCAAAGTCTATCTTCCTAATTTGAAGTCGCATTTCAACATTTCTCATATATTCGAGTGAGTTTGCATCTAACTTCGTCAGATATCATCGAATAACATCCATTGAAGCCCATTGTGGTCAACTGTCACTTTGTAATAATTGAAAATTTTCAAAGTCTATCTTCCTAATTTGAAGTCGAATTCCAACATTTCTCATATATTTGAGTGAGTTTGCATCTAACTTTGTCAGATATCATCGGATAACATCCATTGAAGCCCATTGAGGTCAACTGTCACTTTGTAATAATTGAAAATTTTCAAAGTCTATCTTCCTAATTTGAAGTCGCATTTCAAAATTTCTCATATATTCGAGTGAGTTTGCATCTAACTTTGTCAGATATCATCGAATAACATCCATTGAAGCCCATTGAGGTCAACTGTCACTTTGTAATAATTGAAAATTTTCAATGTCTATCTTCCTAATTTGAAGTCGCATTTCAAAATTTCTCATATATTCGAGTGAGTTTGCATCTAACTTTGTCAGATATCATCGAATAACATCCATTGAAGCCCATTGAGGTCAACTGTCACTTTGTAATAATTGAAAATTTTCAAAGTCTATCTTCCTAATTTGAAGTCGCATTTCAACATTTCTCATATATTTGAGTGAGTTTGCATCTAACTTTGTCAGATATCGAATAACATCGATTGAAGCCCATTGAGGTCAACTGTCACTTTGTAATAATTGAAAATTTTCAAAGTCTATCTTCCTAATTTGAAGTCGCATTTCAACATTTCTTATATATTTGAGTGAGTTTGCATCTAACTTCGTCAGATATCATCGAATAACATCCATTGAAGCCCATTGAGGTCAACTGTCACTTTGTAATTATTGAAAATTTTCAAAGTCTATCTTCCTAATTTGAAGTCGCATTTCAACATTTCTCATATATTCGAGTGAGTTTGCATCTAACTTTGTCAGATATCATCGAATAACATCCATTGAAGCCCATTGAGGTCAATTGTCACTTTGTAATAATTGAAAATTTTCAAAATCTATCTTCCTAATTTGTAGTCGCATTTCAACATTTCTCATATATTTGAGTGAGTTTGCATCTAACTTTGTCAGATATCATCGAATAACATCGATTGAAGCCCATTGAGGTCAACTGTCACTTTGTAATAATTGAAAATTTTCAAAGTCTATCTTCCTAATTTGAAGTCGAATTCCAACATTTCTCATATATTTGAGTGAGTTTGCATCTAACTTTGTCAGATATCATCGGATAACATCCATTGAAGCCCATTGAGGTCAACTGTCACTTTGTAATAATTGAAAATTTTCAAAGTCTATCTTCCTAATTTGAAGTCGCATTTCAAAATTTCTCATATATTCGAGTGAGTTTGCATCTAACTTTGTCAGATATCATCGAATAACATCCATTGAAGCCCATTGAGGTCAACTGTCACTTTGTAATAATTGAAAATTTTCAAAGTCTATCTTCCTAATTTGAAGTCGCATTTCAACATTTCTCATATATTTGAGTGAGTTTGCATCTAACTTTGTCAGATATCGAATAACATCGATTGAAGCCCATTGAGGTCAACTGTCACTTTGTAATAATTGAAAATTTTCAAAGTCTATCTTCCTAATTTGAAGTCGCATTTCAACATTTCTTATATATTTGAGTGAGTTTGCATCTAACTTTGTCAGATATCATCGAATAACATCCATTGAAGCCCATTGAGGTCAACTGTCACTTTGTAATTATTAAAAATTTTCAAAGTCTATCTTCCTAATTTGGAGTCGCATTTCAACAATTCTCATATATTCGAGTGAGTTCGCATCTAACTTTGTCAGATATCATCGAATAACATCCATTGGAGCCCATTGAGGTCAACTGTCACTTTGTAATAATTGAAAATTTTCAAAGCCTATCTTCCTAATTTGAAGTCGCATTTCTACATCTCTCATATATTCGAGTGAGTTTTCATCTAACTTTGTCGGATATCTTCGAATAACATCCATTGAAGCCCATTGAGGTCAACTGTCACTTTGTAATAATTGAAAATTTTCAAAGTCTATCTTCCTAATTTGAAGTCGCATTCCAACATTTCTGATATATTTGAGTGAGTTTGCATCTAACTTTGTCAGATATCATCGAATAACATCGATTGAAGCCCTTTGAGGTCAACTGTCACTTTGTAATAATTGAAAATTTTCAAAGTCTATCTTCCTAATTTGAAGTCGAATTCCAACATTTCTCATATATTTGAGTGAGTTTGCATCTAACTTTGTCAGATATCATCGAATAACATCCATTGAGGCCAATGAAGTCAACTGTCACTTTGTAATAATTGAAAATTTTCAAAGTCTATCTTCCTAATTTGAAGTCGAATTCCAACATTTCTCATATATTTGAGTGAGTTTGCATCTAACTTTGTCAGATATCATCGGATAACATCCATTGAAGCCCATTGAGGTCAACTGTCACTTTGTAATAATTGAAAATTTTCAATGTCTATCTTCCTAATTTGAAGTCGCATTTCAAAATTTCTCATATATTCGAGTGAGTTTGCATCTAACTTTGTCAGATATCATGGAATAACATCCATTGAAGCCCATTGAGGTCAACTGTCACTTTGTAATAATTGAAAATTTTCAAAGTCTATCTTCCTAATTTGAAGTCGCATTTCAACATTTCTCATATATTTGAGTGAGTTTGCATCTAACTTTGTCAGATATCGAATAACATCGATTGAAGCCCATTGAGGTCAACTGTCACTTTGTAATAATTGAAAATTTTCAAAGTCTATCTTCCTAATTTGAAGTCGCATTTCAACATTTCTCATATATTTGAGTGAGTTTGCATCTAACTTTGTCAGATATCATCGAATAACATCGATTGAAGCCCTTTGAGGTAAACTGTCACTTTGTAATAATTGAAAATTTTCAAAGTCTATCTTCCTAATTTGGAGTCGAATTCCAACATTTCTCATATATTTGAGTGAGTTTGCATCTAACTTTGTCAGATATCATCGAATAACATCGATTGAAGCCCTTTGAGGTCAACTGTCACTTTGTAATAATTGAAAATTTTCAAAGTCTATCTTCCTAATTTGAGGTCGCATTTCAACATTTCTCATATATTCGAGTGAGTTTGCATCTAACTTTGTCAGATATCATCGAATAACATCCATTGAAGCCCATTGAGGTCAACTGTCACTTTAATTTAAATTCAAAATTCAATTTAAAAATTCAAAATTTTCAAAGTCTATCTTCCTAATTTGAAGTCGAATTTCAACATTTCTCATATATTTGAGTGAGTTTGCATCTAACTTTGTCAGATATCATCGAATAACATCGATTGAAGCCCTTTGAGGTCAACTGTCACTTTGTAATAATTGAAAATTTTCAAAGTCTATCTTCCTAATTTGAAGTCGAATTCCAACATTTCTCATATATTTGAGTGAGTTTGCATCTAACTTTGTAAGATATCATCGAATAACATCGATTGAAGCCCATTGAGGTCAACTGTCACTTTGTAATAATTGAAAATTTTCAAAGTCTATCTTCCTAATTTGAAGTCGCATTTCAACATTTCTCATATATTCGAGTGAGTTTGCGTCTAACTTTGTCAGATATCATCGAATAACATCCATTGAGGCCAATGAAGTCAACTGTCACTTTGTAATAATTGAAAATTTTCAAAATCTATCTTCCTAATTTGAAGTCGAACTTCAACATTTCTCATATATTTGAGGGGGTTTGCATCTAACTTTGTCAGATATCATCGAATAACGTCGATTGAAGCCCATTGAGGTCAACTGTCACTATGTAATAATTGAAAATTTTCAAAGTCTATCTTCCTAATTTGAAGTCAAATTTCAACATTTCTCATATATTTGAGTGAGTTTGCATCTAACTTTGTCAGATATCATCGAATAACATCGATTGAAGCCCATTAAGGTCAACTGTCACTTTGTAATAATTGAAAATTTTCAAAGTCTATCTTCCTAATTTGAAGTCGAATTTCAACATTTCTCATATATTTGAGTGAGTTTGCATCTAACTTTGTCAGATATCATCGAATAACGTCGATTGAAGCCCATTGAGGTCAACTGTCACTTTGTAATAATTGAAAATTTTCAAAGTCTATCTTCCTAATTTGAAGTCGCATTTCAACATTTCTCATATATTCGAGTGAGTTTGCATCTAACTTCGTCAGATATCATCGAATAACATCCATTGAAGCCCATTGTGGTCAACTGTCACTTTGTAATAATTGAAAATTTTCAAAGTCTATCTTCCTAATTTGAAGTCGAATTCCAACATTTCTCATATATTTGAGTGAGTTTGCATCTAACTTTGTCAGATATCATCGGATAACATCCATTGAAGCCCATTGAGGTCAACTGTCACTTTGTAATAATTGAAAATTTTCAAAGTCTATCTTCCTAATTTGAAGTCGCATTTCAAAATTTCTCATATATTCGAGTGAGTTTGCATCTAACTTTGTCAGATATCATCGAATAACATCCATTGAAGCCCATTGAGGTCAACTGTCACTTTGTAATAATTGAAAATTTTCAATGTCTATCTTCCTAATTTGAAGTCGCATTTCAAAATTTCTCATATATTCGAGTGAGTTTGCATCTAACTTTGTCAGATATCATCGAATAACATCCATTGAAGCCCATTGAGGTCAACTGTCACTTTGTAATAATTGAAAATTTTCAAAGTCTATCTTCCTAATTTGAAGTCGCATTTCAACATTTCTCATATATTTGAGTGAGTTTGCATCTAACTTTGTCAGATATCGAATAACATCGATTGAAGCCCATTGAGGTCAACTGTCACTTTGTAATAATTGAAAATTTTCAAAGTCTATCTTCCTAATTTGAAGTCGCATTTCAACATTTCTTATATATTTGAGTGAGTTTGCATCTAACTTCGTCAGATATCATCGAATAACATCCATTGAAGCCCATTGAGGTCAACTGTCACTTTGTAATTATTGAAAATTTTCAAAGTCTATCTTCCTAATTTGAAGTCGCATTTCAACATTTCTCATATATTCGAGTGAGTATGCATCTAACTTTGTCAGATATCATCGAATAACATCCATTGAAGCCCATTGAGGTCAATTGTCACTTTGTAATAATTGAAAATTTTCAAAATCTATCTTCCTAATTTGTAGTCGCATTTCAACATTTCTCATATATTTGAGTGAGTTTGCATCTAACTTTGTCAGATATCATCGAATAACATCGATTGAAGCCCATTGAGGTCAACTGTCACTTTGTAATAATTGAAAATTTTCAAAGTCTATCTTCCTAATTTGAAGTCGAATTCCAACATTTCTCATATAATTGAGTGAGTTTGCATCTAACTTTGTCAGATATCATCGGATAACATCCATTGAAGCCCATTGAGGTCAACTGTCACTTTGTAATAATTGAAAATTTTCAAAGTCTATCTTCCTAATTTGAAGTCGCATTTCAAAATTTCTCATATATTCGAGTGAGTTTGCATCTAACTTTGTCAGATATCATCGAATAACATCCATTGAAGCCCATTGAGGTCAACTGTCACTTTGTAATAATTGAAAATTTTCAAAGTCTATCTTCCTAATTTGAAGTCGCATTTCAACATTTCTCATATATTTGAGTGAGTTTGCATCTAACTTTGTCAGATATCGAATAACATCGATTGAAGCCCATTGAGGTCAACTGTCACTTTGTAATAATTGAAAATTTTCAAAGTCTATCTTCCTAATTTGAAGTCGCATTTCAACATTTCTTATATATTTGAGTGAGTTTGCATCTAACTTTGTCAGATATCATCGAATAACATCCATTGAAGCCCATTGAGGTCAACTGTCACTTTGTAATTATTAAAAATTTTCAAAGTCTATCTTCCTAATTTGGAGTCGCATTTCAACAATTCTCATATATTCGAGTGAGTTCGCATCTAACTTTGTCAGATATCATCGAATAACATCCATTGGAGCCCATTGAGGTCAACTGTCACTTTGTAATAATTGAAAATTTTCAAAGCCTATCTTCCTAATTTGAAGTCGCATTTCTACATCTCTCATATATTCGAGTGAGTTTTCATCTAACTTTGTCGGATATCTTCGAATAACATCCATTGAAGCCCATTGAGGTCAACTGTCACTTTGTAATAATTGAAAATTTTCAAAGTCTATCTTCCTAATTTGAAGTCGCATTCCAACATTTCTGATATATTTGAGTGAGTTTGCATCTAACTTTGTCAGATATCATCGAATAACATCGATTGAAGCCCTTTGAGGTCAACTGTCACTTTGTAATAATTGAAAATTTTCAAAGTCTATCTTCCTAATTTGAAGTCGAATTCCAACATTTCTCATATATTTGAGTGAGTTTGCATCTAACTTTGTCAGATATCATCGAATAACATCCATTGAGGCCAATGAAGTCAACTGTCACTTTGTAATAATTGAAAATTTTCAAAGTCTATCTTCCTAATTTGAAGTCGAATTCCAACATTTCTCATATATTTGAGTGAGTTTGCATCTAACTTTGTCAGATATCATCGGATAACATCCATTGAAGCCCATTGAGGTCAACTGTCACTTTGTAATAATTGAAAATTTTCAATGTCTATCTTCCTAATTTGAAGTCGCATTCCAAAATTTCTCATATATTCGAGTGAGTTTGCATCTAACTTTGTCAGATATCATCGAATAACATCCATTGAAGCCCATTGAGGTCAACTGTCACTTTGTAATTATTAAAAATTTTCAAAGTCTATTTTCCTAATTTGAAGTCGCATTTCAACAATTCTCATATATTCGAGTGAGTTCGCATCTAACTTTGTCAGATATCGAATAACATCGATTGAAGCCCATTGAGGTCAACTGTCACTTTGTAATAATTGAAAATTTTCAAAGTCTATCTTCCTAATTTGAAGTCGCATTTCAACATTTCTTATATATTTGAGTGAGTTTGCATCTAACTTTGTCAGATATCATCGAATAACATCCATTGAAGCCCATTGAGGTCAACTGTCACTTTGTAATTATTAAAAATTTTCAAAGTCTATTTTCCTAATTTGAAGTCGCATTTCAACAATTCTCATATATTCGAGTGAGTTCGCATCTAACTTTGTCAGATATCGAATAACATCCATTGGAGCCCATTGAGGTCAACTGTCACTTTGTAATAATTGAAAATTTTCAAAGCCTATCTTCCTAATTTGAAGTCGCATTTCTACATTTCTCATATATTCGAGTGAGTTTTCATCTAACTTTGTCGGATATCTTCGAATAACATCCATTGAAGCCCATTGAGGTCAACTGTCACTTTGTAATAATTGAAAATTTTCAAAGTCTATCTTCCTAATTTGAAGTCGCATTCCAACATTTCTGATATATTTGAGTGAGTTTGCATCTAACTTTGTCAGATATCATCGAATAACATCGATTGAAGCCCTTTGAGGTCAACTGTCACTTTGTAATAATTGAAAATTTTCAAAGTCTATCTTCCTAATTTGAAGTCGCATTTCAACATTTCTTATATATTTGAGTGAGTTTGCATCTAACTTTGTCAGATATCATCGAATAACATCCATTGAAGCCCATTGAGGTCAACTGTCACTTTGTAATTATTAAAAATTTTCAAAGTCTATTTTCCTAATTTGAAGTCGCATTTCAACAATTCTCATATATTCGAGTGAGTTCGCATCTAACTTTGTCAGATATCGAATAACATCGATTGAAGCCCATTGAGGTCAACTGTCACTTTGTAATAATTGAAAATTTTCAAAGTCTATCTTCCTAATTTGAAGTCGCATTTCAACATTTCTTATATATTTGAGTGAGTTTGCATCTAACTTTGTCAGATATCATCGAATAACATCCATTGAAGCCCATTGAGGTCAACTGTCACTTTGTAATTATTAAAAATTTTCAAAGTCTATCTTCCTAATTTGGAGTCGCATTTCAACAATTCTCATATATTCGAGTGAGTTCGCATCTAACTTTGTCAGATATCATCGAATAACATCCTTTGGAGCCCATTGAGGTCAACTGTCACTTTGTAATAATTGAAAATTTTCAAAGCCTATCTTCCTAATTTGAAGTCGCATTTCTACATTTCTCATATATTCGAGTGAGTTTTCATCTAACTTTGTCGGATATCTTCGAATAACATCCATTGAAGCCCATTGAGGTCAACTGTCACTTTGTAATAATTGAAAATTTTCAAAGTCTATCTTCCTAATTTGAAGTCGCATTCCAACATTTCTGATATATTTGAGTGAGTTTGCATCTAACTTTGTCAGATATCATCGAATAACATCCATTGAAGCCCATTGAGGTCAACTGTCACTTTGTAATTATTAAAAATTTTCAAAGTCTATCTTCCTAATTTGGAGTCGCATTTCAACAATTCTCATATATTCGAGTGAGTTCGCATCTAACTTTGTCAGATATCATCGAATAACATCCATTGGAGCCCATTGAGGTCAAATGTCACTTTGTAATAATTGAAAATTTTCAAAGCCTATCTTCCTAATTTGAAGTCGCATTTCTACATTTCTCATATATTCGAGTGAGTTTTCATCTAACTTTGTCGGATATCTTCGAATAACATCCATTGAAGCCCATTGAGGTCAACTGTCACTTTGTATTAATTGAAAATTTTCAAAGTCTATCTTCCTAATTTGAAGTCGCATTCCAACATTTCTCATATATTTGAGTGAGTTTGCATCTAACTTTGTCAGATATCATCGGATAACATCCATTGAAGCCCATTGAGGTCAACTGTCACTTTGTAATAATTGAAAATTTTCAATGTCTATCTTCCTTATTTGAAGTCGCATTTCAAAATTTCTCATATATTCGAGTGAGTTTGCATCTAACTTTGTCAGATATCATCGAATAACATCCATTGAAGCCCATTGAGGTCAACTGTCACTTTGTAATAATTGAAAATTTTCAAAGTCTATCTTCCTAATTTGAAGTCGCATTTCAACATTTCTCATATATTTGAGTGAGTTTGCATCTAACTTTGTCAGATATCGAATAACATCGATTGAAGCCCATTGAGGTCAACTGTCACTTTGTAATAATTGAAAATTTTCAAAGTCTATCTTCCTAATTTGAAGTCGCATTTCAACATTTCTTATATATTTGAGTGAGTTTGCATCTAACTTTGTCAGATATCATCGAATAACATCCATTGAAGCCCATTGAGGTCAACTGTCACTTTGTAATTATTGAAAATTTTCAAAGTCTATCTTCCTAATTTGAAGCCGCATTTCAACATTTCTCATATATTCGAGTGAGTTTGCATCTAACTTTGTCAGATATCATCGAATAACATCCATTGAAGCCCATTGAGGTCAATTGTCACTTTGTAATAATTGAAAATTTTCAAAGTCTATCTTCCTAATTTGAAGTCGAATTCCAACATTTCTCATATATTTGAGTGAGTTTGCATCTAACTTTGTCAGATATCATCGGATAACATCCATTGAAGCCCATTGAGGTCAACTGTCACTTTGTAATAATTGAAAATTTTCAATGTCTATCTTCCTAATTTGAAGTCGCATTTCAAAATTTCTCATATATTCGAGTGAGTTTGCATCTAACTTTGTCAGATATCATGGAATAACATCCATTGAAGCCCATTGAGGTCAACTGTCACTTTGTAATAATTGAAAATTTTCAAAGTCTATCTTCCTAATTTGAAGTCGCATTTCAACATTTCTCATATATTTGAGTGAGTTTGCATCTAACTTTGTCAGATATCGAATAACATCGATTGAAGCCCATTGAGGTCAACTGTCACTTTGTAATAATTGAAAATTTTCAAAGTCTATCTTCCTAATTTGAAGTCGCATTTCAACATTTCTTATATATTTGAGTGAGTTTGCATCTAACTTTGTCAGATATCATCGAATAACATCCATTGAAGCCCATTGAGGTCAACTGTCACTTTGTAATTATTAAAAATTTTCAAAGTCTATTTTCCTAATTTGAAGTCGCATTTCAACAATTCTCATATATTCGAGTGAGTTCGCATCTAACTTTGTCAGATATCATCGAATAACATCCATTGGAGCCCATTGAGGTCAACTGTCACTTTGTAATAATTGAAAATTTTCAAAGCCTATCTTCCTAATTTGAAGTCGCATTTCTACATTTCTCATATATTCGAGTGAGTTTTCATCTAACTTTGTCGGATATCTTCGAATAACATCCATTGAAGCCCATTGAAGTCAACTGTCACTTTGTATTAATTGAAAATTTTCAAAGTCTATCTTCCTAATTTGAAGTCGCATTCCAACATTTCTCATATATTTGAGTGAGTTTGCATCTAACTTTGTCAGATATCATCGAATAACATCGATTGAAGCCCTTTGAGGTCAACTGTCACTTTGTAATAATTGAAAATTTTCAAAGTCTATCTTCCTAATTTGAAGTCGAATTCCAACATTTCTCATATATTTGAGTGAGTTTGCATCTAACTTTGTCAGATATCATCGAATAACATCCATTGAGGCCAATGAAGTCAACTGTCACTTTGTAATAATTGAAAATTTTCAAAGTCTATCTTCCTAATTTGAAGACGAATTCCAACATTTCTCATATATTTGAGTGAGTTTGCATCTAACTTTGTCAGATATCATCGGATAACATCCATTGAAGCCCATTGAGGTCAACTGTCACTTTGTAATAATTGAAAATTTTCAATGTCTATCTTCCTAATTTGAAGTCGCATTTCAAAATTTCTCATATATTCGAGTGAGTTTGCATCTAACTTTGTCAGATATCATCGAATAACATCCATTGAAGCCCATTGAGGTCAACTGTCACTTTGTAATAATTGAAAATTTTCAAAGTCTATCTTCCTAATTTGAAGTCGCATTTCAACATTTCTCATATATTTGAGTGAGTTTGCATCTAACTTTGTCAGATATCGAATAACATCGATTGAAGCCCATTGAGGTCAACTGTCACTTTGTAATAATTGAAAATTTTCAAAGTCTATCTTCCTAATTTGAAGTCGCATTTCAACATTTCTTATATATTTGAGTGAGTTTGCATCTAACTTTGTCAGATATCATCGAATAACATCCATTGAAGCCCATTGAGGTCAACTGTCACTTTGTAATTATTGAAAATTTTCAAAGTCTATCTTCCTAATTTGAAGTCGCATTTCAACATTTCTCATATATTCGAGTGAGTTTGCATCTAACTTTGTCAGATATCATCGAATAACATCCATTGAAGCCCATTGAGGTCAATTGTCACTTTGTAATAATTGAAAATTTTCAAAATCTATCTTCCTAATTTGTAGTCGCATTTCAACATTTCTCATATATTTGAGTGAGTTTGCATCTAACTTTGTCAGATATCATCGAATAACATCGATTGAAGCCCATTGAGGTCAACTGTCACTTTGTAATAATTGAAAATTTTCAAAGTCTATCTTCCTAATTTGAAGTCGAATTCCAACATTTCTCATATATTTGAGTGAGTTTGCATCTAACTTTGTCAGATATCATCGAATAACATCGATTGAAGCCCATTGAGGTCAACTGTCACTTTGTAATAATTGAAAATTTTCAAAGTCTATCTTCCTAATTTGAAGTCGCATTTCAACATTTCTCATATATTTGAGTGAGTTTGCATCTAACTTTGTCAGATATCGAATAACATCGATTGAAGCCCATTGAGGTCAACTGTCACTTTGTAATAATTGAAAATTTTCAAAGTCTATCTTCCTAATTTGAAGTCGCATTTCAACATTTCTTATATATTTGAGTGAGTTTGCATCTAACTTTTTCAGATATCATCGAATAACATCCATTGAAGCCCATTGAGGTCAACTGTCACTTTGTAATTATTAAAAATTTTCAAAGTCTATTTTCCTAATTTGAAGTCGCATTTCAACAATTCTCATATATTCGAGTGAGTTCGCATCTAACTTTGTCAGATATCATCGAATAACATCCATTGAGGTCAACTGTCACTTTGTAATAATTGAAAATTTTCAAAGCCTATCTTCCTAATTTGAAGTCGCATTTCTACATTTCTCATATATTCGAGTGAGTTTTCATCTAACTTTGTCGGATATCTTCGAATAACATCCATTGAAGCCCATTGAGGTCAACTGTCACTTTGTATTAATTGAAAATTTTCAAAGTCTATCTTCCTAATTTGAAGTCGCATTCCAACATTTCTCATATATTTGAGTGAGTTTGCATCTAACTTTGTCAGATATCATCGAATAACATCGATTGAAGCCCTTTGAGGTCAACTGTCACTTTGTAATAATTGAAAATTTTCAAAGTCTATCTTCCTAATTTGAAGTCGAATTCCAACATTTCTCATATATTTGAGTGAGTTTGCATCTAACTTTGTCAGATATCATCGAATAACATCCATTGAGGCCAATGAAGTCAACTGTCACTTTGTAATAATTGAAAATTTTCAAAGTCTATCTTCCTAATTTGAAGACGAATTCCAACATTTCTCATATATTTGAGTGAGTTTGCATCTAACTTTGTCAGATATCATCGGATAACATCCATTGAAGCCCATTGAGGTCAACTGTCACTTTGTAATAATTGAAAATTTTCAATGTCTATCTTCCTAATTTGAAGTCGCATTTCAAAATTTCTCATATATTCGAGTGAGTTTGCATCTAACTTTGTCAGATATCATCGAATAACATCCATTGAAGCCCATTGAGGTCAACTGTCACTTTGTAATAATTGAAAATTTTCAAAGTCTATCTTCCTAATTTGAAGTCGCATTTCAACATTTCTCATATATTTGAGTGAGTTTGCATCTAACTTTGTCAGATATCGAATAACATCGATTGAAGCCCATTGAGGTCAACTGTCACTTTGTAATAATTGAAAATTTTCAAAGTCTATCTTCCTAATTTGAAGTCGCATTTCAACATTTCTTATATATTTGAGTGAGTTTGCATCTAACTTTGTCAGATATCATCGAATAACATCCATTGAAGCCCATTGAGGTCAACTGTCACTTTGTAATTATTGAAAATTTTCAAAGTCTATCTTCCTAATTTGAAGTCGCATTTCAACATTTCTCATATATTCGAGTGAGTTTGCATCTAACTTTGTCAGATATCATCGAATAACATCCATTGAAGCCCATTGAGGTCAATTGTCACTTTGTAATAATTGAAAATTTTCAAAATCTATCTTCCTAATTTGTAGTCGCATTTCAACATTTCTCATATATTTGAGTGAGTTTGCATCTAACTTTGTCAGATATCATCGAATAACATCGATTGAAGCCCATTGAGGTCAACTGTCACTTTGTAATAATTGAAAATTTTCAAAGTCTATCTTCCTAATTTGAAGTCGAATTCCAACATTTCTCATATATTTGAGTGAGTTTGCATCTAACTTTGTCAGATATCATCGGATAACATCCATTGAAGCCCATTGAGGTCAACTGTCACTTTGTAATAATTGAAAATTTTCAAAGTCTATCTTCCTAATTTGAAGTCGCATTTCAAAATTTCTCATATATTCGAGTGAGTTTGCATCTAACTTTGTCAGATATCATCGAATAACATCCATTGAAGCCCATTGAGGTCAACTGTCACTTTGTAATAATTGAAAATTTTCAAAGTCTATCTTCCTAATTTGAAGTCGCATTTCAACATTTCTCATATATTTGAGTGAGTTTGCATCTAACTTTGTCAGATATCGAATAACATCGATTGAAGCCCATTGAGGTCAACTGTCACTTTGTAATAATTGAAAATTTTCAAAGTCTATCTTCCTAATTTGAAGTCGCATTTCAACATTCCTTATATATTTGAGTGAGTTTGCATCTAACTTTGTCAGATATCATCGAATAACATCCATTGAAGCCCATTGAGGTCAACTGTCACTTTGTAATTATTAAAAATTTTCAAAGTCTATCTTCCTAATTTGAAGTCGCATTTCAACAATTCTCATATATTCGAGTGAGTTCGCATCTAACTTTGTCAGATATCATCGAATAACATCCATTGGAGCCCATTGAGGTCAACTGTCACTTTGTAATAATTGAAAATTTTCAAAGCCTATCTTCCTAATTTGAAGTCGCATTTCTACATTTCTCATATATTCGAGTGAGTTTTCATCTAACTTTGTCGGATATCTTCGAATAACATCCATTGAAGCCCATTGAGGTCAACTGTCACTTTGTAATAATTGAAAATTTTCAAAGTCTATCTTCCTAATTTGAAGTCGCATTCCAACATTTCTGATATATTTGAGTGAGTTTGCATCTAACTTTGTCAGATATCATCGAATAACATCGATTGAAGCCCTTTGAGGTCAACTGTCACTTTGTAATAATTGAAAATTTTCAAAGTCTATCTTCCTAATTTGAAGTCGAATTCCAACATTTCTCATATATTTGAGTGAGTTTGCATCTAACTTTGTCAGATATCATCGAATAACATCCATTGAGGCCAATGAAGTCAACTGTCACTTTGTAATAATTGAAAATTTTCAAAGTCTATCTTCCTAATTTGAAGTCGAATTCCAACATTTCTCATATATTTGAGTGAGTTTGCATCTAACTTTGTCAGATATCATCGGATAACATCCATTGAAGCCCATTGAGGTCAACTGTCACTTTGTAATAATTGAAAATTTTCAATGTCAATCTTCCTAATTTGAAGTCGCATTTCAAAATTTCTCATATATTCGAGTGAGTTTGCATCTAACTTTGTCAGATATCGAATAACATCGATTGAAGCCCATTGAGGTCAACTGTCACTTTGTAATAATTGAAAATTTTCAAAGTCTATCTTCCTAATTTGAAGTCGCATTTCAACATTTCTTATATATTTGAGTGAGTTTGCATCTAACTTTGTCAGATATCATCGAATAACATCCATTGAAGCCCATTGAGGTCAACTGTCACTTTGTAATTATTGAAAATTTTCAAAGTCTATCTTCCTAATTTGAAGTCGCATTTCAACATTTCTCATATATTCGAGTGAGTTTGCATCTAACTTTGTCAGATATCATCGAATAACATCCATTGAAGCCCATTGAGGTCAATTGTCACTTTGTAATAATTGAAAATTTTCAAAATCTATCTTCCTAATTTGTAGTCGCATTTCAACATTTCTCATATATTTGAGTGAGTTTGCATCTAACTTTGTCAGATATCATCGAATAACATCGATTGAAGCCCATTGAGGTCAACTGTCACTTTGTAATAATTGAAAATTTTCAAAGTCTATCTTCCTAATTTGAAGTCGAATTCCAACATTTCTCATATATTTGAGTGAGTTTGCATCTAACTTTGTCAGATATCATCGAATAACATCGATTGAAGCCCATTGAGGTCAACTGTCACTTTGTAATAATTGAAAATTTTCAAAGTCTATCTTCCTAATTTGAAGTCGCATTTCAACATTTCTCATATATTTGAGTGAGTTTGCATCTAACTTTGTCAGATATCGAATAACATCGATTGAAGCCCATTGAGGTCAACTGTCACTTTGTAATAATTGAAAATTTTCAAAGTCTATCTTCCTAATTTGAAGTCGCATTTCAACATTTCTTATATATTTGAGTGAGTTTGCATCTAACTTTGTCAGATATCATCGAATAACATCCATTGAAGCCCATTGAGGTCAACTGTCACTTTGTAATTATTAAAAATTTTCAAAGTCTATTTTCCTAATTTGAAGTCGCATTTCAACAATTCTCATATATTCGAGTGAGTTCGCATCTAACTTTGTCAGATATCATCGAATAACATCCATTGGAGCCCATTGAGGTCAACTGTCACTTTGTAATAATTGAAAATTTTCAAAGCCTATCTTCCTAATTTGAAGTCGCATTTCTACATTTCTCATATATTCGAGTGAGTTTTCATCTAACTTTGTCAGATATCGTCGATTAACATCCACTGAAGCCAATTGAGGTCGACTGTCACTTTGTGTTGATTAAAAATTTTCAAAGTCTATCTTCCTAATTTGGAGTCGAATTTCAACATTTCTTATATATTTGGGAGAGTTTGCATCTAACTTTGTCAGATATCGTCGATTAACGTCCACTGAAGCCAATTGAGGTCGACTGTCACTTTGTGTTG
>NW_026614053.1:0-57915 GCF_026230105.1 Diorhabda sublineata | reverse complement strand
TCATTGAAGCCCATTGAGGTCGATTATCACTTTGTGTTGATTGAAAATTTTCAAAGTCTATCTTCCTAATTTGATTTCGAATTTCGACATTTCTTATATATTTGAGTGAGTTTGCATCTAACTTTGTCAGATATCGTCGATTTACATCCATTGAAGCCCTTTGAGGTCGATTGTCACTTTGTGTGGAATGAAAATTTTCAGTCTGTCTTCCTAGTTTGAAGTCGAATTTCGACATTTCTTATATATTTGAGTGAGTTTGCATCTAACTTTGTCAGATATCGTCGATTTACATCTATTGGAGCCCTTTGAGGTCGATTGTCACTTTGTGTTGATTGAAAATTTTCAAAGTCTAAATTCCTAATTTGAAGTCGAATTTCAACATTTCTTATATATTTGAGTAAGTTTGCATTCAAATTTGTCAGATATCGTTGATTAACATCCATTGAAGCCCATTGAGGTCGATTGTCACTTTGTGTGGAATGAAAATTTTCAAAGTCTATCTTCCTAGTTTGAAGTCGAATTTCGACATTTCTTATATATTTGAGTCAGTTTGCATCTAACTTTGTCAGATATCGTCGATTTACATCCATTGAAGCTCTTTGAGGTCGATTGTCATTTTGTGTGGAATGAGAATTTTCAAAGTCTATATTCCTAGTTTGAAGCCGAATTTCGGCATTTCTTATATATTTGAGTGAGTTTGCATCTAACTTTGTCAGATATCGTCGATTTACATCCATTGAAGCCCTTTGAGGTCGATTGTCACTTTGTGTTGATTGAAAATTTTTAAAGTCTATTTTCCTAATTTGAGGTCGAATTCCAACATTTCTTATATATTCAAGTGAGTTTGCATCTATCTTTGTCAGATATCATTGATTAACATCCATTGAAGCCCATTGAGGTCGATTGTCACTTTGTGTTGATTGAAAATTTTCAAAGTCTATCTTCCTAATTTGAAGTCGAATTTCGACATTTCTTATATATTTGAGTAAGTTTGCATTAAATTTGTCAGATATCGTTGATTAACATCCATTGAAGCCCATTGAGGTCGATTATCACTTTGTGTTGATCGAAAATTTTCAAAGTCTATCTTCCTAATTTGAAGTCGAATTCCCACATTCCTAATATATTTGAGTGAGTTTGCTTCTAACTTTGTCAGATATCGTCGATTTACATCCATTGAAGCCCTTTGAGGTCGATTGTCACTTTGTGTTGATTGAAAATTTTCAAAGTCTATCTTCCTAGTTTGAAGTCGAATTTCGACATTTCTTATATATTTGAGTAAGTTTGCATCTAACTTTGTCAGATATCGTTGATTAACATCCATTGAAGCCCATTGAGGTCGATTATCACTTTGTGTGGAATGAAAATTTTCAAAGTCTATCTTCCTAGTTTGAAGTCGAATTTCGACATTTCTTATATATTTGAGTGAGTTTGCATCTAACTTTGTCAGATATCGTCGATTTACATCCATTGAAGCCCTTTGAGGTCGATTGTCACTTTGTGTTGATTGAAAATTTTCAAAGTCTATCTTCCTAGTTTGAAGTCGATTTCGACATTTCTTATATATTTGAGTAAGTTTGCATCTAACTTTGTCCGATATCGTCGATTTACATCCATTGAAGCCCATTGAGGTCGATTATCACTTTGTGTTGATCGAAAATTTTCAAAGTCTATCTTCCTAATTTGAAGTCTAATTCCAACATTTCTTATATATTTGAGTGAGTTCGCATCTAACTTTGTCAGATATCGTCGATTAACATCCACTGAAGCCCATTGAGGTCGATTGTCATTTTGTGTGGAATGAAAATTCTCAAAGTCTATCTTCCTAGTTTGAAGTCGAATTTCGACATTTCTTATATATTTGAGTGAGTTTGCATCTAACTTTGTCAGATATCGTCGATTTACATCCATTGAAGCCCTTTGAGGTCGTTTGTCACTTTGTGTTGATTGAAAATTTTTAAAGTCTATCTTCCTAATTTGAGGTCGAATTTCAACATTTCTTATATATTCAAGTGAGTTTGCATCTATTTTTGTCGGATATCGTTGATTAACATCCATTGAAGCCCATTGAGGTCGATTGTCACTTTGTGTTGATTGAAAATTTTCAAAGTCTATCTTCCTAGTTTGAAGTCGAATTTCGACATTTCTTATATATTTGAGTGAGTTTGCATCTAACTTTGTCAGATATCGTCGATTAACATCCACTGAAGCCCATTGAGGTCGACTGTCACTTTGTGTGGATTGAAAATTTTCAAAGTCTATCTTCTTAATTTGAAGCCGAATTTCAACATTCCTCATATATTTGAGTAAGTTTGCATTCAAATTTGTCAGATATCGTTGATTAACATCCATTTAAGCGCATTGAGGTCGATTGTCACTTTGTGTGGAATGAAAATTTTCAAAGTCTATCTTCCTAGTTTGAAGTCGAATTTCGACATTTCTTATATATATGAGTGAGTTTGCATCTAACTTTGTCAGATATCGTCGATTTACATCCATTGAAGCCCTTTGAGGTCGTTTGTCACTTTGTGTTGATTGAAAATTTTTAAAGTCTATCTTCCTAATTTGAGGTCGAATTTCAACAATTCTTATATATTCAAGTGAGTTTGCATCTATTTTTGTCGGATATCGTTGATTAACATCCATTGAAGCCCATTGAGGTCGATTGTCACTTTGTGTTGATTGAAAATTTTCAAAGTCTATCTTCCTAGTTTGAAGTCGAATTTCGACATTTCTTATATATTTGAGGAAGTTTGCATTTAAATTTGTCAGATATCGTTGATTAACATCCATTGAAGCCCATTGAGGTCGATTATCACTTTGTGTTGATCGGAAATTTTCAAAGTCTATCTTCCTAGTTTGAAGTCGAATTTCGACATTTCTTATATATTTGAGGAAGTTCGCATTTAACTGTGTCAGATATCGTCGATTAACATTCACTGAAGCCCATTGAGGTCGACTGTCACTTTTTGTGGAATGAAAATTTCCAAAGTCCATCTTCCTAGTTTGAAGTCGAATTTCGACATTTCTTATATATTTGAGTGAGTTTGCATCTAACTTTGTCAGATATCGTCGATTAACATCCACTGAAGCCCATTGAGGTCGACTGTCACTTTGTGTGGATTGAAAATTTTCAAAGTCTATCTTCTTAATTTGAAGTCGAATTTCAAGATTCCTCATATATTTGAGTAAGTTTGCATTCAAATTTGTCAGATATCGTTGATTAACATCCATTTAAGCGCATTGAGGTCGATTGTCACTTTGTGTGGAATGAAAATTTTCAAAGTCTATCTTCCTAGTTTGAAGTCGAATTTCGACATTTCTTATATATTTGAGTGAGTTTGCATCTAACTTTGTCAGATATCGTCGATTTACATCCATTGAAGCCCTTTGAGGTCGATTGTCACTTTGTGTTGATTGAAAATTTTCAAAGTCTATCTTCTTAATTTGAAGTCGAATTTCAACATTCCTCATATATTTGAGTAAGTTTGCATTCAAATTTGTCAGATATCGTTGATTAACTTCCATTTAAGCGCATTGAGGTCGATTGTCACTTTGTGTGGAATGAAAATTTTCAAAGTCTATCTTCCTAGTTTGAAGTCGAATTTCGACATTTCTTATATATTTGAGTGAGTTTGCATCTAACTTTGTCAGATATCGTCGATTAACATCCACTGAAGCCCATTGAGGTCGACTGTCACTTTGTGTGGATTGAAAATTTTCAAAGTCTATCTTCTTAATTTGAAGTCGAATTCCAACATTCCTCATATATTTGAGTGAGTTTGCATTCAAATTTGTCAGATATCGTTGATTAACATCCATTTAAGCGCATTGAGGTCGATTGTCACTTTGTGTGGAATGAAAATTTTCAAAGTCTATCTTCCTAGTTTGAAGTCGAATTTCGACATTTCTTATATATTTGAGTGAGTTTGCATCTAACTTTGTCAGATATCGTCGATTTACATCCATTGAAGCCCTTTGAGGTCGTTTGTCACTTTGTGTTGATTGAAAATTTTCAAAGTCTATCTTCCTAGTTTGAAGTCGAATTTCGACATTTCTTATATATTTGAGGAAGTTTGCATTTAAATTTGTCAGATATCGTTGATTAACATCCATTGAAGCCCATTGAGGTCGATTATCACTTTGTGTGGAATGAAAATTTTCAAAGTCTATCTTCCTAGTTGAAGTCGAATTTCGACATTTCTTATATATTTGAGTGAGTTTGCATCTAACTTTGTCAGATATCGTCGATTTACATCCATTGAAGCCCTTTGAGGTCGATTGTCACTTTGTGTTGATTGAAAATTTTCAAAGTCTATCTTCCTAGTTTGAAGTCGATTTCGACATTTCTTATATATTTGAGTAAGTTTGCATCTAACTTTGTCCGATATCGTCGATTTACATCCATTGAAGCCCATTGAGGTCGATTATCACTTTGTGTTGATCGAAAATTTTCAAAGTCTATCTTCCTAATTTGAAGTCTAATTCCAACATTTCTTATATATTTGAGTGAGTTCGCATCTAACTTTGTCAGATATCGTCGATTAACATCCACTGAAGCCCATTGAGGTCGATTGTCATTTTGTGTGGAATGAAAATTCTCAAAGTCTATCTTCCTAGTTTGAAGTCGAATTTCGACATTTCTTATATATTTGAGTGAGTTTGCATCTAACTTTGTCAGATATCGTCGATTTACATCCATTGAAGCCCTTTGAGGTCGTTTGTCACTTTGTGTTGATTGAAAATTTTTAAAGTCTATCTTCCTAATTTGAGGTCGAATTTCAACATTTCTTATATATTCAAGTGAGTTTGCATCTATTTTTGTCGGATATCGTTGATTAACATCCATTGAAGCCCATTGAGGTCGATTGTCACTTTGTGTTGATTGAAAATTTTCAAAGTCTATCTTCCTAGTTTGAAGTCGAATTTCGACATTTCTTATATATTTGAGTGAGTTTGCATCTAACTTTGTCAGATATCGTCGATTAACATCCACTGAAGCCCATTGAGGTCGACTGTCACTTTGTGTGGATTGAAAATTTTCAAAGTCTATCTTCTTAATTTGAAGCCGAATTTCAACATTCCTCATATATTTGAGTAAGTTTGCATTCAAATTTGTCAGATATCGTTGATTAACATCCATTTAAGCGCATTGAGGTCGATTGTCACTTTGTGTGGAATGAAAATTTTCAAAGTCTATCTTCCTAGTTTGAAGTCGAATTTCGACATTTCTTATATATATGAGTGAGTTTGCATCTAACTTTGTCAGATATCGTCGATTTACATCCATTGAAGCCCTTTGAGGTCGTTTGTCACTTTGTGTTGATTGAAAATTTTTAAAGTCTATCTTCCTAATTTGAGGTCGAATTTCAACAATTCTTATATATTCAAGTGAGTTTGCATCTATTTTTGTCGGATATCGTTGATTAACATCCATTGAAGCCCATTGAGGTCGATTGTCACTTTGTGTTGATTGAAAATTTTCAAAGTCTATCTTCCTAGTTTGAAGTCGAATTTCGACATTTCTTATATATTTGAGGAAGTTTGCATTTAAATTTGTCAGATATCGTTGATTAACATCCATTGAAGCCCATTGAGGTCGATTATCACTTTGTGTTGATCGGAAATTTTCAAAGTCTATCTTCCTAATTTGAAGTCTAATTCCAACATTTCTTATATATTTGAGTGAGTTCGCATCTAACTTTGTCAGATATCGTCGATTAACATCCACTGAAGCCCATTGAGGTCGATTGTCACTTTGTGTGGAATGAAAATTCTCAAAGTCTATCTTCCTAGTTTGAAGTCGAATTTCGACATTTCTTATATATTTGAGTGAGTTTGCATCTAACTTTGTCAGATATCGTCGATTTACATCCATTGAAGCCCTTTGAGGTCGTTTGTCACTTTGTGTTGATTGAAAATTTTTAAAGTCTATCTTCCTAATTTGAAGTCGGATTCCAACATTTCTTATTTATTTGAGTGAGTTCGCATTTAACTGTGTCAGATATCGTCGATTAACATTCACTGAAGCCCATTGAGGTCGACTGTCACTTTTTGTGGAATGAAAATTTCCAAAGTCCATCTTCCTAGTTTGAAGTCGAATTTCGACATTTCTTATATATTTGAGTGAGTTTGCATCTAACTTTGTCAGATATCGTCGATTAACATCCACTGAAGCCCATTGAGGTCGACTGTCACTTTGTGTGGATTGAAAATTTTCAAAGTCTATCTTCTTAATTTGAAGTCGAATTTCAAGATTCCTCATATATTTGAGTAAGTTTGCATTCAAATTTGTCAGATATCGTTGATTAACATCCATTTAAGCGCATTGAGGTCGATTGTCACTTTGTGTGGAATGAAAATTTTCAAAGTCTATCTTCCTAGTTTGAAGTCGAATTTCGACATTTCTTATATATTTGAGTGAGTTTGCATCTAACTTTGTCAGATATCGTCGATTTACATCCATTGAAGCCCTTTGAGGTCGTTTGTCACTTTGTGTTGATTGAAAATTTTCAAAGTCTATCTTCCTAGTTTGAAGTCGAATTTCGACATTTCTTATATATTTGAGGAAGTTTGCATTTAAATTTGTCAGATATCGTTGATTAACATCCATTGAAGCCCATTGAGGTCGATTATCACTTTGTGTGGAATGAAAATTTTCAAAGTCTATCTTCCTAGTTTGAAGTCGAATTTCGACATTTCTTATATATTTGAGTGAGTTTGCATCTAACTTTGTCAGATATCGTCGATTTACATCCATTGAAGCCCTTTGAGGTCGATTGTCACTTTGTGTTGATTGAAAATTTTCAAAGTCTATCTTCCTAGTTTGAAGTCGAATTTCGACATTTCTTATATATTTGAGGAAGTTTGCATCTAACTTTGTCAGATATCGTCGATTTACATCCATTGAAGCCCTTTGAGGTCGTTTGTCACTTTGTGTTGATTGAAAATTTTTAAAGTCTATCTTCCTAATTTGAGGTCGAATTTCAACATTTCTTATATATTCAAGTGAGTTTGCATCTATTTTTGTCGGATATCGTTGATTAACATCCATTGAAGCCCATTGAGGTCGATTGTCACTTTGTGTTGATTGAAAATTTTCAAAGTCTATCTTCCTAGTTTGAAGTCGAATTTCGACATTTCTTATATATTTGAGTGAGTTTGCATCTAACTTTGTCAGATATCGTCGATTAACATCCACTGAAGCCCATTGAGGTCGACTGTCACTTTGTGTGGATTGAAAATTTTCAAAGTCTATCTTCTTAATTTGAAGCCGAATTTCAACATTCCTCATATATTTGAGTAAGTTTGCATTCAAATTTGTCAGATATCGTTGATTAACATCCATTTAAGCGCATTGAGGTCGATTGTCACTTTGTGTGGAATGAAAATTTTCAAAGTCTATCTTCCTAGTTTGAAGTCGAATTTCGACATTTCTTATATATATGAGTGAGTTTGCATCTAACTTTGTCAGATATCGTCGATTTACATCCATTGAAGCCCTTTGAGGTCGTTTGTCACTTTGTGTTGATTGAAAATTTTTAAAGTCTATCTTCCTAATTTGAGGTCGAATTTCAACAATTCTTATATATTCAAGTGAGTTTGCATCTATTTTTGTCGGATATCGTTGATTAACATCCATTGAAGCCCATTGAGGTCGATTGTCACTTTGTGTTGATTGAAAATTTTCAAAGTCTATCTTCCTAGTTTGAAGTCGAATTTCGACATTTCTTATATATTTGAGGAAGTTTGCATTTAAATTTGTCAGATATCGTTGATTAACATCCATTGAAGCCCATTGAGGTCGATTATCACTTTGTGTTGATCGGAAATTTTCAAAGTCTATCTTCCTAATTTGAAGTCTAATTCCAACATTTCTTATATATTTGAGTGAGTTCGCATCTAACTTTGTCAGATATCGTCGATTAACATCCACTGAAGCCCATTGAGGTCGATTGTCACTTTGTGTGGAATGAAAATTCTCAAAGTCTATCTTCCTAGTTTGAAGTCGAATTTCGACATTTCTTATATATTTGAGTGAGTTTGCATCTAACTTTGTCAGATATCGTCGATTTACATCCATTGAAGCCCTTTGAGGTCGTTTGTCACTTTGTGTTGATTGAAAATTTTTAAAGTCTATCTTCCTAATTTGAAGTCGGATTCCAACATTTCTTATTTATTTGAGTGAGTTCGCATTTAACTGTGTCAGATATCGTCGATTAACATTCACTGAAGCCCATTGAGGTCGACTGTCACTTTTTGTGGAATGAAAATTTCCAAAGTCCATCTTCCTAGTTTGAAGTCGAATTTCGACATTTCTTATATATTTGAGTGAGTTTGCATCTAACTTTGTCAGATATCGTCGATTAACATCCACTGAAGCCCATTGAGGTCGACTGTCACTTTGTGTGGATTGAAAATTTTCAAAGTCTATCTTCTTAATTTGAAGTCGAATTTCAAGATTCCTCATATATTTGAGTAAGTTTGCATTCAAATTTGTCAGATATCGTTGATTAACATCCATTTAAGCGCATTGAGGTCGATTGTCACTTTGTGTGGAATGAAAATTTTCAAAGTCTATCTTCCTAGTTTGAAGTCGAATTTCGACATTTCTTATATATTTGAGTGAGTTTGCATCTAACTTTGTCAGATATCGTCGATTTACATCCATTGAAGCCCTTTGAGGTCGATTGTCACTTTGTGTTGATTGAAAATTTTCAAAGTCTATCTTCTTAATTTGAAGTCGAATTTCAACATTCCTCATATATTTGAGTAAGTTTGCATTCAAATTTGTCAGATATCGTTGATTAACTTCCATTTAAGCGCATTGAGGTCGATTGTCACTTTGTGTGGAATGAAAATTTTCAAAGTCTATCTTCCTAGTTTGAAGTCGAATTTCGACATTTCTTATATATTTGAGTGAGTTTGCATCTAACTTTGTCAGATATCGTCGATTAACATCCACTGAAGCCCATTGAGGTCGACTGTCACTTTGTGTGGATTGAAAATTTTCAAAGTCTATCTTCTTAATTTGAAGTCGAATTCCAACATTCCTCATATATTTGAGTGAGTTTGCATTCAAATTTGTCAGATATCGTTGATTAACATCCATTTAAGCGCATTGAGGTCGATTGTCACTTTGTGTGGAATGAAAATTTTCAAAGTCTATCTTCCTAGTTTGAAGTCGAATTTCGACATTTCTTATATATTTGAGTGAGTTTGCATCTAACTTTGTCAGATATCGTCGATTTACATCCATTGAAGCCCTTTGAGGTCGTTTGTCACTTTGTGTTGATTGAAAATTTTCAAAGTCTATCTTCCTAGTTTGAAGTCGAATTTCGACATTTCTTATATATTTGAGGAAGTTTGCATTTAAATTTGTCAGATATCGTTGATTAACATCCATTGAAGCCCATTGAGGTCGATTATCACTTTGTGTTGATCGGAAATTTTCAAAGTCTATCTTCCTAATTTGAAGTCTAATTCCAACATTTCTTATATATTTGAGTGAGTTCGCATCTAACTTTGTCAGATATCGTCGATTAACATCCACTGAAGCCCATTGAGGTCGATTGTCATTTTGTGTGGAATGAAAATTCTCAAAGTCTATCTTCCTAGTTTGAAGTCGAATTTCGACATTTCTTATATATTTGAGTGAGTTTGCATCTAACTTTGTCAGATATCGTCGATTTACATCCATTGAAGCCCTTTGAGGTCGTTTGTCACTTTGTGTTGATTGAAAATTTTTAAAGTCTATCTTCCTAATTTGAGGTCGAATTTCAACATTTCTTATATATTCAAGTGAGTTTGCATCTATTTTTGTCGGATATCGTTGATTAACATCCATTGAAGCCCATTGAGGTCGATTGTCACTTTGTGTTGATTGAAAATTTTCAAAGTCTATCTTCCTAGTTTGAAGTCGAATTTCGACATTTCTTATATATTTGAGTGAGTTTGCATCTAACTTTGTCAGATATCGTCGATTAACATCCACTAAAGCCCATTGAGGTCGACTGTCACTTTGTGTGGATTGAAAATTTTCAAAGTCTATCTTCTTAATTTGAAGCCGAATTTCAACATTCCTCATATATTTGAGTAAGTTTGCATTCAAATTTGTCAGATATCGTTGATTAACATCCATTTAAGCGCATTGAGGTCGATTGTCACTTTGTGTGGAATGAAAATTTTCAAAGTCTATCTTCCTAGTTTGAAGTCGAATTTCGACATTTCTTATATATATGAGTGAGTTTGCATCTAACTTTGTCAGATATCGTCGATTTACATCCATTGAAGCCCTTTGAGGTCGTTTGTCACTTTGTGTTGATTGAAAATTTTTAAAGTCTATCTTCCTAATTTGAGGTCGAATTTCAACATTTCTTATATATTCAAGTGAGTATGCATCTATTTTTGTCGGATATCGTTGATTAACATCCATTGAAGCCCATTGAGGTCGATTGTCACTTTGTGTTGATTGAAAATTTTCAAAGTCTATCTTCCTAGTTTGAAGTCGAATTTCGACATTTCTTATATATTTGAGGAAGTTTGCATTTAAATTTGTCAGATATCGTTGATTAACATCCATTGAAGCCCATTGAGGTCGATTATCACTTTGTGTTGATCGGAAATTTTCAAAGTCTATCTTCCTAATTTGAAGTCTAATTCCAACATTTCTTATATATTTGAGTGAGTTCGCATCTAACTTTGTCAGATATCGTCGATTAACATCCACTGAAGCCCATTGAGGTCGATTGTCACTTTGTGTGGAATGAAAATTCTCAAAGTCTATCTTCCTAGTTTGAAGTCGAATTTCGACATTTCTTATATATTTGAGTGAGTTTGCATCTAACTTTGTCAGATATCGTCGATTTACATCCATTGAAGCCCTTTGAGGTCGTTTGTCACTTTGTGTTGATTGAAAATTTTTAAAGTCTATCTTCCTAATTTGAAGTCGGATTCCAACATTTCTTATTTATTTGAGTGAGTTCGCATTTAACTGTGTCAGATATCGTCGATTAACATTCACTGAAGCCCATTGAGGTCGACTGTCACTTTTTGTGGAATGAAAATTTCCAAAGTCCATCTTCCTAGTTTGAAGTCGAATTTCGACATTTCTTATATATTTGAGTGAGTTTGCATCTAACTTTGTCAGATATCGTCGATTAACATCCACTGAAGCCCATTGAGGTCGACTGTCACTTTGTGTGGATTGAAAATTTTCAAAGTCTATCTTCTTAATTTGAAGTCGAATTTCAAGATTCCTCATATATTTGAGTAAGTTTGCATTCAAATTTGTCAGATATCGTTGATTAACATCCATTTAAGCGCATTGAGGTCGATTGTCACTTTGTGTGGAATGAAAATTTTCAAAGTCTATCTTCCTAGTTTGAAGTCGAATTTCGACATTTCTTATATATTTGAGTGAGTTTGCATCTAACTTTGTCAGATATCGTCGATTTACATCCATTGAAGCCCTTTGAGGTCGATTGTCACTTTGTGTTGATTGAAAATTTTCAAAGTCTATCTTCTTAATTTGAAGTCGAATTTCAACATTCCTCATATATTTGAGTAAGTTTGCATTCAAATTTGTCAGATATCGTTGATTAACTTCCATTTAAGCGCATTGAGGTCGATTGTCACTTTGTGTGGAATGAAAATTTTCAAAGTCTATCTTCCTAGTTTGAAGTCGAATTTCGACATTTCTTATATATTTGAGTGAGTTTGCATCTAACTTTGTCAGATATCGTCGATTAACATCCACTGAAGCCCATTGAGGTCGACTGTCACTTTGTGTGGATTGAAAATTCTCAAAGTCTATCTTCCTAGTTTGAAGTCGAATTTCGACATTTCTTATATATTTGAGTGAGTTTGCATCTAACTTTGTCAGATATCGTCGATTTACATCCATTGAAGCCCTTTGAGGTCGTTTGTCACTTTGTGTTGATTGAAAATTTTCAAAGTCTATCTCCTTAATTTGAAGTCGAATTTCAAGATTCCTCATATATTTGAGTAAGTTTGCATTCAAATTTGTCAGATATCGTTGATTAACATCCATTTAAGCGCATTGAGGTCGATTGTCACTTTGTGTGGAATGAAAATTTTTAAAGTCTATCTTCCTAATTTGAAGTCGGATTCCAACATTTCTTATTTATTTGAGTGAGTTCGCATTTAACTTTGTCAGATATCGTCGATTAACATTCACTGAAGCCCATTGAGGTCGACTGTCACTTTTTGTGGAATGAAAATTTCCAAAGTCCATCTTCCTAGTTTGAAGTCGAATTTCGACATTTCTTATATATTTGAGTGAGTTTGCATCTAACTTTGTCAGATATCGTCGATTAACATCCACTGAAGCCCATGAGGTCGACTGTCACTTTGTGTGGATTGAAAATTTTCAAAGTCTATCTTCTTAATTTGAAGTCGAATTCCAACATTCCTCATATATTTGAGTGAGTTTGCATTCAAATTTGTCAGATATCGTTGATTAACATCCATTTAAGCGCATTGAGGTCGATTGTCACTTTGTGTGGAATGAAAATTTTCAAAGTCTATCTTCCTAGTTTGAAGTCGAATTTCGACATTTCTTATATATTTGAGTGAGTTTGCATCTAACTTTGTCAGATATCGTCGATTTACATCCATTGAAGCCCTTTGAGGTCGTTTGTCACTTTGTGTTGATTGAAAATTTTCAAAGTCTATCTCCTTAATTTGAAGTCGAATTTCAAGATTCCTCATATATTTGAGTAAGTTTGCATTCAAATTTGTCAGATATCGTTGATTAACATCCATTTAAGCCCATTGAGGTCGACTGTCACTTTGTGTGGATTGAAAATTCTCAAAGTCTATCTTCCTAGTTTGAAGTCGAATTTCGACATTTCTTATATATTTGAGTGAGTTTGCATCTAACTTTGTCAGATATCGTCGATTTACATCCATTGAAGCCCTTTGAGGTCGTTTGTCACTTTGTGTTGATTGAAAATTTTTAAAGTCTATCTTCCTAATTTGAAGTCGGATTCCAACATTTCTTATTTATTTGAGTGAGTTCGCATTTAACTGTGTCAGATATCGTCGATTAACATTCACTGAAGCCCATTGAGGTCGACTGTCACTTTTTGTGGAATGAAAATTTCCAAAGTCCATCTTCCTAGTTTGAAGTCGAATTTCGACATTTCTTATATATTTGAGTGAGTTTGCATCTAACTTTGTCAGATATCGTCGATTAACATCCACTGAAGCCCATTGAGGTCGACTGTCACTTTGTGTGGATTGAAAATTTTCAAAGTCTATCTTCTTAATTTGAAGTCGAATTTCAAGATTCCTCATATATTTGAGTAAGTTTGCATTCAAATTTGTCAGATATCGTTGATTAACATCCATTTAAGCGCATTGAGGTCGATTGTCACTTTGTGTGGAATGAAAATTTTCAAAGTCTATCTTCCTAGTTTGAAGTCGAATTTCGACATTTCTTATATATTTGAGTGAGTTTGCATCTAACTTTGTCAGATATCGTCGATTTACATCCATTGAAGCCCTTTGAGGTCGATTGTCACTTTGTGTTGATTGAAAATTTTCAAAGTCTATCTTCCTAATTTGAAGTCGAATTTCAACATTCCTCATATATTTGAGTAAGTTTGCATTCAAATTTGTCAGATATCGTTGATTAACTTCCATTTAAGCGCATTGAGGTCGATTGTCACTTTGTGTGGAATGAAAATTTTCAAAGTCTATCTTCCTAGTTTGAAGTCGAATTTCGACATTTCTTATATATTTGAGTGAGTTTGCATCTAACTTTGTCAGATATCGTCGATTAACATCCACTGAAGCCCATTGAGGTCGACTGTCACTTTGTGTGGATTGAAAATTCTCAAAGTCTATCTTCCTAGTTTGAAGTCGAATTTCGACATTTCTTATATATTTGAGTGAGTTTGCATCTAACTTTGTCAGATATCGTCGATTTACATCCATTGAAGCCCTTTGAGGTCGTTTGTCACTTTGTGTTGATTGAAAATTTTCAAAGTCTATCTCCTTAATTTGAAGTCGAATTTCAAGATTCCTCATATATTTGAGTAAGTTTGCATTCAAATTTGTCAGATATCGTTGATTAACATCCATTTAAGCGCATTGAGGTCGATTGTCACTTTGTGTGGAATGAAAATTTTTAAAGTCTATCTTCCTAATTTGAAGTCGGATTCCAACATTTCTTATTTATTTGAGTGAGTTCGCATTTAACTTTGTCAGATATCGTCGATTAACATTCACTGAAGCCCATTGAGGTCGACTGTCACTTTTTGTGGAATGAAAATTTCCAAAGTCCATCTTCCTAGTTTGAAGTCGAATTTCGACATTTCTTATATATTTGAGTGAGTTTGCATCTAACTTTGTCAGATATCGTCGATTAACATCCACTGAAGCCCATTGAGGTCGACTGTCACTTTGTGTGGATTGAAAATTTTCAAAGTCTATCTTCTTAATTTGAAGTCGAATTCCAACATTCCTCATATATTTGAGTGAGTTTGCATTCAAATTTGTCAGATATCGTTGATTAACATCCATTTAAGCGCATTGAGGTCGATTGTCACTTTGTGTGGAATGAAAATTTTCAAAGTCTATCTTCCTAGTTTGAAGTCGAATTTCGACATTTCTTATATATTTGAGTGAGTTTGCATCTAACTTTGTCAGATATCGTCGATTTACATCCATTGAAGCCCTTTGAGGTCGTTTGTCACTTTGTGTTGATTGAAAATTTTCAAAGTCTATCTTCCTAGTTTGAAGTCGAATTTCGACATTTCTTATATATTTGAGGAAGTTTGCATTTAAATTTGTCAGATATCGTTGATTAACATCCATTGAAGCCCATTGAGGTCGATTATCACTTTGTGTTGATCGGAAATTTTCAAAGTCTATCTTCCTAATTTGAAGTCTAATTCCAACATTTCTTATATATTTGAGTGAGTTCGCATCTAACTTTGTCAGATATCGTCGATTAACATCCACTGAAGCCCATTGAGGTCGATTGTCACTTTGTGGGGAATGAAAATTCTCAAAGTCTATCTTCCTAGTTTGAAGTCGAATTTCGACATTTCTTATATATTTGAGTGAGTTTGCATCTAACTTTGTCAGATATCGTCGATTTACATCCATTGAAGCCCTTTGAGGTCGTTTGTCACTTTGTGTTGATTGAAAATTTTCAAAGTCTATCTCCTTAATTTGAAGTCGAATTTCAAGATTCCTCATATATTTGAGTAAGTTTGCATTTAAATTTGTCAGATATCGTTGATTAACATCCATTTAAGCGCATTGAGGTCGATTGTCACTTTGTGTGGAATGAAAATTTTTAAAGTCTATCTTCCTAATTTGAAGTCGGATTCCAACATTTCTTATTTATTTGAGTGAGTTCGCATTTAACTTTGTCAGATATCGTCGATTAACATTCACTGAAGCCCATTGAGGTCGACTGTCACTTTTTGTGGAATGAAAATTTCCAAAGTCCATCTTCCTAGTTTGAAGTCGAATTTCGACATTTCTTATATATTTGAGTGAGTTTGCATCTAACTTTGTCAGATATCGTCGATTAACATCCACTGAAGCCCATTGAGGTCGACTGTCACTTTGTGTGGATTGAAAATTTTCAAACTCTATCTTCTTAATTTGAAGTCGAATTTCAAGATTCCTCATATATTTGAGTAAGTTTGCATTCAAATTTGTCAGATATCGTTGATTAACATCCATTTAAGCGCATTGAGGTCGATTGTCACTTTGTGTGGAATGAAAATTTTCAAAGTCTATCTTCCTAGTTTGAAGTCGAATTTCGACATTTCTTATATATTTGAGTGAGTTTGCATCTAACTTTGTCAGATATCGTCGATTTACATC
Organism: Diorhabda sublineata; assembly: GCF_026230105.1. Lineage (NCBI taxonomy): Eukaryota > Metazoa > Arthropoda > Insecta > Coleoptera > Chrysomelidae > Diorhabda > Diorhabda sublineata. Next base: position 42,045 of record NW_026614053.1, on the reverse strand, counting down.
CATTGAAGCCCTTTGAGGTCGATTGTCACTTTGTGTTGATTGAAAATTTTCAGAGTCCATCTTCTTAATTTGAAGTCGAATTTCAACATTCCTCATATATTTGAGTAAGTTTGCATTCAAATTTGTCAGATATCGTTGATTAACATCCATTTAAGCGCATTGAGCTCGATTGTCACTTTGTGTGGAATGAAAATTTTCAAAGTCTATCTTCCTAGTTTGAAGTCGAATTTCGACATTTCTTATATATTTGAGTGAGTTTGCATCTAACTTTATCAGATATCGTCAATTTACATCCATTGAAGCCCTTTGAGGTCGATTGTCACTTTTTGTTGATTGAAAATTTTTAAAGTCTTTTTTCCTAATTTGAGGTCGAATTTCAACATTTTTCATATATTCAAGTGAAATTGCATCTATCTTTGTCAGATATCGTTGATTAACATCCATTGAAGCCCATTGAGGTCGATTGTCACTTTGTGTTGATTGAAAATTTTCAAAGTCTATCTTCCTAATTTGAAGTCGAATTTCGACATTTCTTATATATTTGAGTAAGTTTGCATTTAAATTTGTCAGATATCTTTGATTAACATCCATTGAAGCCCATTGAGGTCGATTATCACTTTGTGTTGATCGAAAATTTTCAAAGTCTATCTTCCTAATTTGAAGTCGAATTTCGACATTTCTTATATATTTGAGTAAGTTTGCATCTAACTTTGTCAGATATCGTTCATTAACATCCATTGAAGCCCATTGAGGTCGATTATCACTTTGTGTTGATTGAAAATTTTCAAAGTCTATCTTCCTAATTTGAAGTCGAATTTCAACATTTCTTATATATTTGAGTAAGTTTGCATTCAAATTTGTCAGATATCGTTGATTAACATCCATTGAAACCCATTGAGGTCGATTGTCACTTTGTGTGGAATGAAAATTTTCAAAGTCTATCTTCCTAGTTTGAAGTCGAATTTCGACATTTCTTATATATTTGAGTGAGTTTGCATCTAACTTTGTCAGATATCGTCGATTTACATCCATTGAAGCCCATTGAGGTCGATTATCACTTTGTGTTGATCGAAAACTTTCAAAGTCTATCTTCCTAGTTTGAAGCCGAATTTCGACATTTCCTATATATTTGAAAAAGTTTGCGTCCAGCTTTGTCAGATATCGTCGATTAACATCCACTGAAGCCCATTGAGGTCGATTGTCACTTTGTGTTGATTGAAAATTTTCAAAGTCTATCTTCCTAATTTGAAGTCGAATTTCGACATTTCTTATATATTTGAGTAAGTTTGCATTTAAATTTGTCAGATATCGTTGATTAACATCCATTGAAGCCCATTGAGGTCGATTATCACTTTGTGTTGATCGAAAATTTTCAAAGTCTATCTTCCTAATTTGAAGTCGAATTTCGACATTTCTTATATATTTGAGTAAGTTTGCATCTAACTTTGTCAGATATCGTTGATTAACATCCATTGAAGCCCATTGAGGTCGATTATCACTTTGTGTTGATTGAAAATTTTCAAAGTCTATCTTCCTAATTTGAAGTCGAATTTCAACATTTCTTATATATTTGAGTAAGTTTGCATTCAAATTTGTCAGATATCGTTGATTAACATCCATTGAAACCCATTGAGGTCGATTGTCACTTTGTGTGGAATGAAAATTTTCAAAGTCTATCTTCCTAGTTTGAAGTCGAATTTCGACATTTCTTATATATTTGAGTGAGTTTGCATCTAACTTTGTCAGATATCGTCGATTTACATCCATTGAAGCCCATTGAGGTCGATTATCACTTTGTGTTGATCGAAAACTTTCAAAGTCTATCTTCCTAGTTTGAAGCCGAATTTCGACATTTCCTATATATTTGAAAAAGTTTGCGTCCAGCTTTGTCAGATATCGTCGATTAACATTCACTGAAGCCCATTGAGGTCGATTGTCACTTTGTGTTGATTGAAAATTTTCAAAGTCTATCTTCCTAATTTGAAGTCGGATTCCAACATTTCTTATTTATTTGAGTGAGTTCGCATCTAACTTTGTCAGATATCGTCGATTAACATCCACTGAAGCCCATTGAGGTCGATTGTCACTTTGTGTGGAATGAAAATTCTCAAAGTCTATCTTCCTAGTTTGAAGTCGAATTTCGACATTTCTTATATATTTGAGTGAGTTTGCATCTAACTTTGTCAGATATCGTCGATTTACATCCATTGAAGCCCTTTGAGGTTGTTTGTCACTTTGTGTTGATTGAAAATTTTCAAAGTCTATCTTCTTAATTTGAAGTCGAATTTCAAGATTCCTCATATATTTGAGTAAGTTTGCATTCAAATTTGTCAGATATCGTTGATTAACATCCATTTAAGCGCATTGAGGTCGATTGTCACTTTGTGTGGAATGAAAATTTTTAAAGTCTATCTTCCTAATTTGAAGTCGGATTCCAACATTTCTTATTTATTTGAGTGAGTTCGCATTTAACTTTGTCAGATATCGTCGATTAACATTCACTGAAGCCCATTGAGGTCGACTGTCACTTTTTGTGGAATGAAAATTTCCAAAGTCCATCTTCCTAGTTTGAAGTCGAATTTCGACATTTCTTATATATTTGAGTGAGTTTGCATCTAACTTTGTCAGATATCGTCGATTAACATCCACTGAAGCCCATTGAGGTCGACTGTCACTTTGTGTGGATTGAAAATTTTCAAAGTCTATCTTCTTAATTTGAAGTCGAATTTCAAGATTCCTCATATATTTGAGTATGTTTGCATTCAAATTTGTCAGATATCGTTGATTAACATCCATTTAAGCGCATTGAGGTCGATTGTCACTTTGTGTGGAATGAAAATTTTCAAAGTCTATCTTCCTAGTTTGAAGTCGAATTTCGACATTTCTTATATATTTGAGTGAGTTTGCATCTAACTTTGTCAGATATCGTCGATTTACATCCATTGAAGCCCTTTGAGGTCGATTGTCACTTTGTGTTGATTGAAAATTTTCAAAGTCCATCTTCTTAATTTGAAGTCGAATTTCAACATTCCTCATATATTTGAGTAAGTTTGCATTCAAATTTGTCAGATATCGTTGATTAACATCCATTTAAGCGCATTGAGGTCGATTGTCACTTTGTGTGGAATGAAAATTTTCAAAGTCTATCTTCCTAGTTTGAAGTCGAATTTCGACATTTCTTATATATTTGAGTGAGTTTGCATCTAACTTTGTCAGATATCGTCGATTTACATCCATTGAAGCCCTTTGAGGTCGATTGTCACTTTGTGTGGAATGAAAATTTTCAAAGTCTATATTCCTAGTTTGAAGCCGAATTTCGACATTTCTTATATATTTGAGTGAGTTTGCATCTAACTTTATCAGATATCGTCAATTTACATCCATTGAAGCCCTTTGAGGTCGATTGTCACTTTTTGTTGATTGAAAATTTTTAAAGTCTTTTTTCCTAATTTGAGGTCGAATTTCAACATTTCTCATATATTCAAGTGAAATTGCATCTATCTTTGTCAGATATCGTTGATTAACATCCATTGAAGCCCATTGAGGTCGATTGTCACTTTGTGTTGATTGAAAATTTTCAAAGTCTATCTTCCTAATTTGAAGTCGAATTTCGACATTTCTTATATATTTGAGTAAGTTTGCATTTAAATTTGTCAGATATCGTTGATTAACATCCATTGAAGCCCATTGAGGTCGATTATCACTTTGTGTTGATCAAAAATTTTCAAAGTCTATCTTCCTAATTTGAAGTCGAATTTCGATATTTCTTATATATTTGAGTAAGTTTGCATCTAACTTTGTCAGATATCGTTGATTAACATCCATTGAAACCCATTGAGGTCGATTGTCACTTTGTGTGGAATGAAAATTTTCAAAGTCTATCTTCCTAGTTTGAAGTCGAATTTCGACATTTCTTATATATTTGAGTGAGTTTGCATCTAACTTTGTCAGATATCGTCGATTTACATCCATTGAAGCCCATTGAGGTCGATTATCACTTTGTGTTGATCGAAAACTTTCAAAGTCTATCTTCCTAGTTTGAAGCCGAATTTCGACATTTCCTATATATTTGAAAAAGTTTGCATCCAGCTTTGTCAGATATCGTCGATTAACATTCACTGAAGCCCATTGAGGTCGATTGTCACTTTGTGTTGATTGAAAATTTTCAAAGTCTATCTTCCTAATTTGAAGTCGAATTTCGACATTTCTTATATATTTGAGTAAGTTTGCATTTAAATTTGTCAGATATCGTTGATTAACATCCATTGAAGCCCATTGAGGTCGATTATCACTTTGTGTTGATCGAAAATTTTCAAAGTCTATCTTCCTAATTTGAAGTCGAATTTCGACATTTCTTATATATTTGAGTAAGTTTGCATCTAACTTTGTCAGATATCGTTGATTAACATCCATTGAAGCCCATTGAGGTCGATTATCACTTTGTGTTGATTGAAAATTTTCAAAGTCTATCTTCTTAATTTGAAGTCGAATTTCAACATTTCTTATATATTTGAGTGAGTTTGCATCTAACTTTGTCAGATATCGTCGATTTACATCCATTGAAGCCCATTGAGGTCGATTATCACTTTGTGTTGATCGAAAACTTTCAAAGTCTATCTTCCTAGTTTGAAGCCGAATTTCGACATTTCCTATATATTTGAAAAAGTTTGCGTCCAGCTTTGTCAGATATCGTCGATTAACATTCACTGAAGCCCATTGAGGTCGATTGTCACTTTGTGTTGATTGAAAATTTTCAAAGTCTATCTTCCTAATTTGAAGTCGGATTCCAACATTTCTTTTTATTTGAGTGAGTTCGCATTTAACTTTGTCAGATATCGTCGATTAACATTCACTGAAGCCCATTGAGGTCGACTGTCACTTTTTGTGGATTGAAAATTTTCAAAGTCTATCTTCCTAATTTGAAGTCGAATTTCGACATTTCTTATATATTTGAGTAAGTTTGCATCTAACTTTGTCAGATATCGTTGATTAACATCCATTGAAGCCCATTGAGGTCGATTATCACTTTGTGTTGATTGAAAATTTTCAAAGTCTATCTTCCTAATTTGAAGTCGAATTTCAACATTTCTCATATATTTGAGTAAGTTTGCATTCAAATTTGTCAGATATCGTTGATTAACATCCATTGAAACCCATTGAGGTCGATTGTCACTTTGTGTGGAATGAAAATTTTCAAAGTCTATCTTCCTAGTTTGAAGTCGAATTTCGACATTTCTTATATATTTGAGTGAGTTTGCATCTAACTTTGTCAGATATCGTCGATTTACATCCATTGAAGCCCATTGAGGTCGATTATCACTTTGTGTTGATCGAAAACTTTCAAAGTCTATCTTCCTAGTTTGAAGCCGAATTTCGACATTTCCTATATATTTGAAAAAGTTTGCGTCCAGCTTTGTCAGATATCGTCGATTAACATTCACTGAAGCCCATTGAGGTCGATTGTCACTTTGTGTTGATTGAAAATTTTCAAAGTCTATCTTCCCAATTTGAAGTCGGATTCCAACATTTCTTATTTATTTGAGTATGTTTGCATTCAAATTTGTCAGATATCGTCGATTTACTTCCATTGAAGCCCTTTGAGGTCGATTGTCACTTTGTGTGGAATGAAAATTTTCAAAGTCTGTCTTCTTAGTTTGAAGTCGAATTTCGACATTTCTTATATATTTGAGTGAGTTTGCATCTAACTTTGTCAGATATCGTCGATTTACATCCATTGGAGCCCTTTGAGGTCGATTGTCACTTTGTGTTGATTGAAAATTTTAAAAGTCTATCTTCCTACTTTGAAGTCGAATTTCGACATTTCTTATATATTTGAGTAAGTTTGCATCTAACTTTGTCAGATATCGTTGATTAACATCCATTGAAGCCCATTGAGGTCGATTATCACTTTGTGTTGATTGAAAATTTTCAAAGTCTATCTTCCTACTTTGAAGTCGAATTTCGACATTTCTTATATATTTGAGTAAGTTTGCATCTAACTTTGTCAGATATCGTTGATTAACATCCATTGAAGCCCATTGAGGTCGATTATCACTTTGTGTTGATCGAAAATTTTCAAAGTCTATCTTCCTAATTTGAAGTCGAATTTCAACATTTCTCATATATTTGAGTAAGTTTGCATCTAACTTTGTCAGATATCGTTGATTAACATCCATTGAAGCCCATTGAGGTCGATTATCACTTTGTGTTGATTGAAAATTTTCAAAGTCTATCTTCCTAATTTGAAGTCGAATTTCAACATTTCTTACATATTTGAGTATGTTTGCATTCAAATTTGTCAGATATCGTCGATTTACTTCCATTGAAGCCCTTTGAGGTCGATTGTCACTTTGTGTGGAATGAAAATTTTCAAAGTCTGTCTTCTTAGTTTGAAGTCGAATTTCGACATTTCTTATATATTTGAGTGAGTTTGCATCTAACTTTGTCAGATATCGTCGATTTACATCCATTGGAGCCCTTTGAGGTCGATTGTCACTTTGTGTTGATTGAAAATTTTAAAAGTCTATCTTCCTAGTTTGAAGTCGAATTTCGACATTTCTCATATATTTGAGTAAGTTTTCATCTAACTTTGTCAGATATCGTTGATTAACATCCATTGAAGCCCATTGTGGTCGATTATCACTTTGTGTTGATTGAAAATTTTCAGAGTCTATCTTCCAAATTTGAAGTCGAATTTCAACATTTCTTATATATTTGAGTAAGTTTGCATTCAAATTTGTCAGATATCGTTGATTAACATCCATTGAAGCCCATTGAGGTCGTTTATCAATTTGTGTTGATCGAAAATATTCAAAGTCTATCTTCCTAATTTGAAGTCGAATTCCAACATTTCTTATATATTTGAGTGAGTTCGCATCTAACTTTGTCAGATATCATCGATTAGCATCCACTGAAGCCCATTGAGGTCGACTGTCACTTTGTGTGGATTGAAAATTTTCAAAGTCAATCTTCCTAATTTGAAGACGAATTCCGACATTTCTTATATATTCAAGTGAGTTTACATCTAACTTTGTCAGATATTGTCGATTTACATCCATTGAAGCCCTTTGAGGTCGTTTGTCACTTTGTGTTGATTGAAAATTTTTAAAGTCTATCTTCCTAATTTGAGGTCGAATTTCAACATTTCTTATATATTCAAGTGAGTTTGCATCTATTTTTGTCGGATATCGTTGATTAACATCCATTGAAGTCCATTGAGGTCGATTATCACTTTGTGTTGATCGAAAATTTTCAAAGTCTATCTTCCTAATTTGAAGTCTAATTCCAACATTTCTTATATATTTGAGTGAATTCGCATCTAACTTTGTCAGATATCATCGATTAGCATCCACTGAAGCCCATTGAGGTCGAATGTCACTTTGTGTTGATTGAAAATTTTCAAAGTCTATCTTCCTAATTTGAAGTCGTATTCCAACATTTCTTATATATTTGAGTGAGTTTGCATCTAACTTTGTCAGATATCGTCGATTTACATCCATTGAAGCCCTTTGAGGTCGATTGTCACTTTGTGTGGAATGAGAATTTTCAAAGTCTATATTCCTAGTTTGGAGCCGAATTTCGACATTTCTTATATGTTCAAGTGAGTTTGCATCTATCTTTGTCAGATATCGTTGATTAACATCCATTGAAGCCCATTGAGGTCGATTATCACTTTGTGTTGATCGAAAACTTTCAAAGTCTATCTTCCTAGTTTGAAGCCGAATTTCGACATTTCCTCTATATTTGAAAAAGTTTGCATCCAGCTTTGTCAGATATCGTCGATTAACATTCACTGAAGCCCATTGAGGTCGATTGTCACTTTGTGTTGATTGAAAATTTTCAAAGTCTATCTTCCTAATTTGAAGTCGAATTTCGACATTTCTTATATATTTGAGTAAGTTTGCATTTAAATTTGTCAGATATCGTTGATTAACATCCATTGAAGCCCATTGAGGTCGATTATCACTTTGTGTTGATCGAAAACTTTCAAAGTCTATCTTCCTAGTTTGAAGCCGAATTTCGACATTTCCTATATATTTGAAAAAGTTTGCGTCCAGCTTTGTCAGATATCGTCGATTAACATTCACTGAAGCCCATTGAGGTCGATTGTCACTTTGTGTTGATTGAAAATTTTCAAAGTCTATCTTCCTAATTTGAAGTCGGATTCCAACATTTCTTATTTATTTGAGTGAGTTCGCATTTAACTTTGTCAGATATCGTCGATTAACATTCACTGAAGCCCATTGAGGTCGACTGTCACTTTTTGTGGATTGAAAATTTTCAAAGTCTATCTTCCTACTTTGAAGTCGAATTTCGACATTTCTTATATATTTGAGTAAGTTTGCATCTAACTTTGTCAGATATCGTTGATTAACATCCATTGAAGCCCATTGAGGTCGATTATCACTTTGTGTTGATTGAAAATTTTCAAAGTCTATCTTCCTACTTTGAAGTCGAATTTCGACATTTCTTATATATTTGAGTAAGTTTGCATCTAACTTTGTCAGATATCGTTGATTAACATCCATTGAAGCCCATTGAGGTCGATTATCACTTTGTGTTGATCGAAAATTTTCAAAGTCTATCTTCCTAATTTGAAGTCGAATTTCAACATTTCTCATATATTTGAGTAAGTTTGCATCTAACTTTGTCAGATATCGTTGATTAACATCCATTGAAGCCCATTGAGGTCGATTATCACTTTGTGTTGATTGAAAATTTTCAAAGTCTATCTTCCTAATTTGAAGTCGAATTTCAACATTTCTTACATATTTGAGTATGTTTGCATTCAAATTTGTCAGATATCGTCGATTTACATCCATTGAAGCCCTTTGAGGTCGATTGTCACTTTGTGTGGAATGAAAATTTTCAAAGTCTGTCTTCTTAGTTTGAAGTCGAATTTCGACATTTCTTATATATTTGAGTGAGTTTGCATCTAACTTTGTCAGATATCGTCGATTTACATCCATTGGAGCCCTTTGAGGTCGATTGTCACTTTGTGTTGATTGAAAATTTTAAAAGTCTATCTTCCTAGTTTGAAGTCGAATTTCGACATTTCTCATATATTTGAGTAAGTTTTCATCTAACTTTGTCAGATATCGTTGATTAACATCCATTGAAGCCCATTGTGGTCGATTATCACTTTGTGTTGATTGAAAATTTTCAGAGTCTATCTTCCAAATTTGAAGTCGAATTTCAACATTTCTTATATATTTGAGTAAGTTTGCATTCAAATTTGTCAGATATCGTTGATTAACATCCATTGAAGCCCATTGAGGTCGTTTATCAATTTGTGTTGATCGAAAATTTTCAAAGTCTATCTTCCTAATTTGAAGTCGAATTCCAACATTTCTTATATATTTGAGTGAGTTCGCATCTAACTTTGTCAGATATCATCGATTAGCATCCACTGAAGCCCATTGAGGTCGACTGTCACTTTGTGTGGATTGAAAATTTTCAAAGTCAATCTTCCTAATTTGAAGACGAATTCCGACATTTCTTATATATTCAAGTGAGTTTACATCTAACTTTGTCAGATATCGTCGATTTACATCCATTGAAGCCCTTTGAGGTCGTTTGTCACTTTGTGTTGATTGAAAATTTTTAAAGTCTATCTTCCTAATTTGAGGTCGAATTTCAACATTTCTTATATATTCAAGTGAGTTTGCATCTATTTTTGTCGGATATCGTTGATTAACATCCATTGAAGTCCATTGAGGTCGATTATCACTTTGTGTTGATCGAAAATTTTCAAAGTCTATCTTCCTAATTTGAAGTCTAATTCCAACATTTCTTATATATTTGAGTGAATTCGCATCTAACTTTGTCAGATATCATCGATTAGCATCCACTGAAGCCCATTGAGGTCGAATGTCACTTTGTGTTGATTGAAAATTTTCAAAGTCTATCTTCCTAATTTGAAGTCGTATTCCAACATTTCTTATATATTTGAGTGAGTTTGCATCTAACTTTGTCAGATATCGTCGATTTACATCCATTGAAGCCCTTTGAGGTCGATTGTCACTTTGTGTGGAATGAGAATTTTCAAAGTCTATATTCCTAGTTTGGAGCCGAATTTCGACATTTCTTATATATTTGAGTGAGTTTGCATCTAACTTTGTCAGATATTGTCGATTTACATCCATTGAAGCCCTTTGAGGTCGATTGTCACTTTGTGTTGATTGAAAATTTTTAAAGTCTATTTTCCTAATTTGAGGTGGAATTTCAACATTTCTTATATGTTCAAGTGAGTTTGCATCTATCTTTGTCAGATATCGTTGATTAACATCCATTGAAGCCCATTGAGGTCGATTGTCACTTTGTGTTGATTGAAAATTTTCAAAGTCTATCTTCCTAATTTGAAGTCGAATTTCGACATTTATTATATATTTGAGTAAGTTTGCATTTAAATTTATCAGATATCGTTAATTAACATCCATTGAAGCCCATTGAGGTCGATTATCACTTTGTGTTGATCGAAAATTTTCTTAGTCTATCTTCCTAATTTGAAGTCTAATTTCGACATTTCTTATATATTTGAGTAAGTTTGCATCTAACTTTGTCAGATATCGTTGATTAACATCCATTGAAGCGCATAGAGGTCGATTATCACTTTGTGTTGATCGAAAATTTTCAAAGTCTATCTTCCTAATTTGAAGTCGAATTCCAACATTTCTTATATATTTGAGTGAGTTCGCATATAACTTTGTCAGATATCGTCGATTAACATCCATTGAAGCCCATTCACGTCGATTATCACTTTGTATTGATTGAAAATTTTTAAAGTCTATCTTCCTAATTTGAGGTCGAATTTCGACATTTCTTATATATTTGAGTAAGTTTGCATCTAACTTTGTCAGATATCGTTGATTAACATCCATTGAAGCCCATTGACGTCGATTATCACTTTGTGTTGATCGAAAATTTTCAAAGTCTATCTTCCTAATTTGAAGTAGAATTTCAACATTTCTTATATATTTGAGTAAGTTTGCATCTAACTTTGTCAGATATCGTTGATTAACATCCATTGAAGCCCATTGAGGTCGATTATCACTTTGTGTTGATTGAAAATTTTCAAAGTCTATCTTCCTAATTTGAAGTCGAATTTCAACATTTCTTACATATTTGAGTATGTTTGCCTTCAAATTTGTCAGATATCGTCGATTTACATCCATTGAAGCCCTTTGAGGTCGATTGTCACTTTGTGTGGAATGAAAATTTTCAAAGTCTATCTTCCTAATTTGAAGTCGAATTCCAACATTTTTTATATATTTGAGTGAGTTCGCATCTAACTTTGTCAGATATCGTCGATTTACATCCATTGAAGCCATTTGAGGTCGTTTGTCACTTTGTGTTGATTAAAAATTTTCAAAGTCTATCTTCCTAATTTGAAGTCTAATTCCAACATTTCTTATATATTTGAGTGAATTCGCATCTAACTTTGTCAGATATCATCGATTAGCATCCACTGAAGCCCATTGAGGTCGACTGTCACTTTGTGTTGATTGAAAATTTTCAAAGTCTATCTTCCTAATTTGAAGTCGTATTCCAACATTTCTTATATATTTGAGTGAGTTTGCATCTAACTTTGTCAGATATCGTCGATTTACATCCATTGAAGCCCTTTGAGGTCGATTGTCACTTTGTGTTGATTGAAAATTTTTAAAGTCTATTTTCCTAATTTGAGGTCGAATTTCAACATTTCTTATATGTTCAAGTGAGTTTGCATCTATGTTTGTCAGATATCGTTGATTAACATCCATTGAAGCCCATTGAGGTCGATTGTCACTTTGTGTTGATTGAAAATTTTCAAAGTCTATCTTCCTAATTTGAAGTCGAATTTCGACATTTCTTATATATTTGAGTAAGTTTGCATTTAAATTTGTCAGATATCGTTGATTAACATCCATTGAAGCCCATTGAGGTCGATTATCACTTTGTGTTGATCGAAAATTTTCTTAGTCCATCTTCCTAATTTGAAGTCGAATTTCAACATTTCTTATATATTTGAGTAAGTTTGCATTCAAATTTGTCAGATATCGTTGAATAACATCCATTGAAGCCCATTGAGGTCGATTATCACTTTGTGTTGATCGAAAATTTTCAAAGTCTATCTTCCTAATTTGAAGTCGAATTCCAACATTTCTTATATATTTGAGTGAGTTCGCATATAACTTTGTCAGATATCGTCGATTAACATCCATTGAAGCCCATTCACGTCGATTATCACTTTGTGTTGATTGAAAATTTTTAAAGTCTATCTTCCTAATTTGAGGTCGAATTTCGACATTTCTTATATATTTGAGTAAGTTTGCATTTAAATTTGTCAGATATCGTTGATTAACATCCATTGAAGCCCATTGAGGTCGATTATCACTTTGTGTTGATCGAAAATTTTCAAAGTCTATCTTCCTAATTTGAAGTCGAATTTCGACATTTCTTATATATTTGAGTAAGTTTGCATCTAACTTTGTCAGATATCGTTGATTAACATCCATTGAAGCCCATTGAGGTCGATTATCACTTTGTGTTGATCGAAAATTTTCAAAGTCTATCTTCGTAATTTGAAGTCGAATTCCAACATTTCTTATATATTTGAGTGAGTTCGCATCTAAGTTTATCAGATATCGTCGATTAACATCCATTGAAGCCCATTCACGTCGATTATCACTTTGTGTTGATTGAAAATTTTTATGGTCTATCTTCCTAATTTGAGGTCGAATTTTAACATTTCTTAAATATTCAAGTGAGTTTGCATCTATCTTTGTCAGATATGGTTGATTAACATCCATTGAAGCCCATTGAGGTCGAATGTCACTTTGTGTTGATTGAAAATTTTCAAAGTGTATCTTCCTAATTTGAAGTCGAATTTCGACATTTCTTATATATTTGAGTAAGTTTGCATTTAAATTTGTCAGATATCGTTGATTAACATCCATTGAAGTCCATTGAGGTCGATTATCACTTTGTGTTGATCGAAAATTTTCAAAGTCTATCTTCCTAATTTGAAGTCGGATTCCAACATTTCTTATTTATTTGAGTGAGTTCGCATTTAACTTTGTCAGATATTTTCGATTAACATTCACTGAAGCCCATTGAGGTCAACTGTCACTTTTTGTGGATTGAAAATTTTCAAAGTCTATCTTCCTAGTTTGAAGTCGATTTTCGACATTTCCTATATATTTGAGTAAGTTTGCATCTAACTTGGTCAGATATCGTTGATTAACATCCATTGAAGCCCATTGAGGTCGATTGTCACTTTGTGTGGAATGAAAATTTTCAAAGTCCATCTTCCTAGTTTGAAGTCGAATTTCGACATTTCTTCTATATTTGAGTGAGTTTGCATCTAACTTTGTCAGATATCGTCGATTTACATCTATTGAAGCCCATTGAGGTCGATTATCACTTTGTGTTGATCGAAAATTTTCAAAGTCTATCTTCCTAATTTGAAGTCGGATTCCAATATTTCTTATTTATTTGAGTGAGTTCGCATTTAACTTTGTCAGATATCTTCGATTAACATTCACTGAAGCCCATTGAGGTCGACTGTCACTTTTTGTGGATTGAAAATTTTCAAAGTCCATCTTCCTAGTTTGAAGTCGAATTTCGACATTTCTTCTATATTTGAGTGAGTTTGCATCTAACTTTGTCAGATATCGTCGATTTACATCCATTGAAGCCCATTGAGGTCGATTATCACTTTGTGTTGATCGAAAATTTTCAAAGTCTATCTTCCTAATTTGGAGTCTAATTCCAACATTTCTTATATATTTGAGTGAGTTCGCATCTAACTTTGTCAGATATCGTTGATTAACATCCATTGAAGCCCATTGAGGTCGATTGTCACTTTGTGTTGATTGAAAATTTTTAAAGTCTATTTTCCTAATTTGAGGTGGAATTTCAACATTTCTTATATGTTCAAGTGAGTTTGCATCTATCTTTGTCAGATATCGTTGATTAACATCCATTGAAGCCCATTGAGGTCGATTGTCACTTTGTGTTGATTGAAAATTTTCAAAGTCTATCTTCCTAATTTGAAGTCGAATTTCGACATTTATTATATATTTGAGTAAGTTTGCATTTAAATTTATCAGATATCGTTAATTAACATCCATTGAAGCCCATTGAGGTCGATTATCACTTTGTGTTGATCGAAAATTTTCTTAGTCTATCTTCCTAATTTGAAGTCTAATTTCGACATTTCTTATATATTTGAGTAAGTTTGCATCTAACTTTGTCAGATATCGTTGATTAACATCCATTGAAGCGCATAGAGGTCGATTATCACTTTGTGTTGATCGAAAATTTTCAAAGTCTATCTTCCTAATTTGAAGTCGAATTCCAACATTTCTTATATATTTGAGTGAGTTCGCATATAACTTTGTCAGATATCGTCGATTAACATCCATTGAAGCCCATTCACGTCGATTATCACTTTGTATTGATTGAAAATTTTTAAAGTCTATCTTCCTAATTTGAGGTCGAATTTCGACATTTCTTATATATTTGAGTAAGTTTGCATCTAACTTTGTCAGATATCGTTGATTAACATCCATTGAAGCCCATTGACGTCGATTATCACTTTGTGTTGATCGAAAATTTTCAAAGTCTATCTTCCTAATTTGAAGTAGAATTTCAACATTTCTTATATATTTGAGTAAGTTTGCATCTAACTTTGTCAGATATCGTTGATTAACATCCATTGAAGCCCATTGAGGTCGATTATCACTTTGTGTTGATTGAAAATTTTCAAAGTCTATCTTCCTAATTTGAAGTCGAATTTCAACATTTCTTACATATTTGAGTATGTTTGCCTTCAAATTTGTCAGATATCGTCGATTTACATCCATTGAAGCCCTTTGAGGTCGATTGTCACTTTGTGTGGAATGAAAATTTTCAAAGTCTATCTTCCTAATTTGAAGTCGAATTCCAACATTCTTTATATATTTGAGTGAGTTCGCATCTAACTTTGTCAGATATCGTCGATTTACATCCATTGAAGCCATTTGAGGTCGTTTGTCACTTTGTGTTGATTAAAAATTTTCAAAGTCTATCTTCCTAATTTGAAGTCTAATTCCAACATTTCTTATATATTTGAGTGAATTCGCATCTAACTTTGTCAGATATCATCGATTAGCATCCACTGAAGCCCATTGAGGTCGACTGTCACTTTGTGTTGATTGAAAATTTTCAAAGTCTATCTTCCTAATTTGAAGTCGTATTCCAACATTTCTTATATATTTGAGTGAGTTTGCATCTAACTTTGTCAGATATCGTCGATTTACATCCATTGAAGCCCTTTGAGGTCGATTGTCACTTTGTGTTGATTGAAAATTTTTAAAGTCTATTTTCCTAATTTGAGGTCGAATTTCAACATTTCTTATATGTTCAAGTGAGTTTGCATCTATGTTTGTCAGATATCGTTGATTAACATCCATTGAAGCCCATTGAGGTCGATTGTCACTTTGTGTTGATTGAAAATTTTCAAAGTCTATCTTCCTAATTTGAAGTCGAATTTCGACATTTCTTATATATTTGAGTAAGTTTGCATTTAAATTTGTCAGATATCGTTGATTAACATCCATTGAAGCCCATTGAGGTCGATTATCACTTTGTGTTGATCGAAAATTTTCTTAGTCCATCTTCCTAATTTGAAGTCGAATTTCAACATTTCTTATATATTTGAGTAAGTTTGCATTCAAATTTGTCAGATATCGTTGAATAACATCCATTGAAGCCCATTGAGGTCGATTATCACTTTGTGTTGATCGAAAATTTTTAAAGTCTATCTTCCTAATTTGAGGTCGAATTTCGACATTTCTTATATATTTGAGTAAGTTTGCATTTAAATTTGTCAGATATCGTTGATTAACATCCATTGAAGCCCATTGAGGTCGATTATCACTTTGTGTTGATCGAAAATTTTCAAAGTCTATCTTCCTAATTTGAAGTCGAATTCCAACATTTCTTATATATTTGAGTGAGTTCGCATATAACTTTGTCAGATATCGTCGATTAACATCCATTGAAGCCCATTCACGTCGATTATCACTTTGTGTTGATTGAAAATTTTTAAAGTCTATCTTCCTAATTTGAGGTCGAATTTCGACATTTCTTATATATTTGAGTAAGTTTGCATCTAACTTGGTCAGATATCGTTGATTAACATCCATTGAAGCCCATTGAGGTCGATTGTCACTTTGTGTGGAATGAAAATTTTCAAAGTCCATCTTCCTAGTTTGAAGTCGAATTTCGACATTTCTTCTATATTTGAGTGAGTTTGCATCTAACTTTGTCAGATATCGTCGATTTACATCTATTGAAGCCCATTGAGGTCGATTATCACTTTGTGTTGATCGAAAATTTTCAAAGTCTATCTTCCTAATTTGAAGTCGGATTCCAATATTTCTTATTTATTTGAGTGAGTTCGCATTTAACTTTGTCAGATATCTTCGATTAACATTCACTGAAGCCCATTGAGGTCGACTGTCACTTTTTGTGGATTGAAAATTTTCAAAGTCCATCTTCCTAGTTTGAAGTCGAATTTCGACATTTCTTCTATATTTGAGTGAGTTTGCATCTAACTTTGTCAGATATCGTCGATTTACATCCATTGAAGCCCATTGAGGTCGATTATCACTTTGTGTTGATCGAAAATTTTCAAAGTCTATCTTCCTAATTTGGAGTCTAATTCCAACATTTCTTATATATTTGAGTGAGTTCGCATCTAACTTTGTCAGATATCGTTGATTAACATCCATTGAAGCCCATTGAGGTCGATTGTCACTTTGTGTTGATTGAAAATTTTTAAAGTCTATTTTCCTAATTTGAGGTGGAATTTCAACATTTCTTATATGTTCAAGTGAGTTTGCATCTATCTTTGTCAGATATCGTTGATTAACATCCATTGAAGCCCATTGAGGTCGATTGTCACTTTGTGTTGATTGAAAATTTTCAAAGTCTATCTTCCTAATTTGAAGTCGAATTTCGACATTTAT
Organism: Diorhabda sublineata; assembly: GCF_026230105.1. Classification (NCBI taxonomy): domain Eukaryota; kingdom Metazoa; phylum Arthropoda; class Insecta; order Coleoptera; family Chrysomelidae; genus Diorhabda; species Diorhabda sublineata. The sequence continues at coordinate 25,048 of NW_026614053.1, read as the reverse complement.
TATATATTTGAGTAAGTTTGCATTTAAATTTATCAGATATCGTTAATTAACATCCATTGAAGCCCATTGAGGTCGATTATCACTTTGTGTTGATCGAAAATTTTCTTAGTCTATCTTCCTAATTTGAAGTCTAATTTCGACATTTCTTATATATTTGAGTAAGTTTGCATCTAACTTTGTCAGATATCGTTGATTAACATCCATTGAAGCGCATAGAGGTCGATTATCACTTTGTGTTGATCGAAAATTTTCAAAGTCTATCTTCCTAATTTGAAGTCGAATTCCAACATTTCTTATATATTTGAGTGAGTTCGCATATAACTTTGTCAGATATCGTCGATTAACATCCATTGAAGCCCATTCACGTCGATTATCACTTTGTATTGATTGAAAATTTTTAAAGTCTATCTTCCTAATTTGAGGTCGAATTTCGACATTTCTTATATATTTGAGTAAGTTTGCATCTAACTTTGTCAGATATCGTTGATTAACATCCATTGAAGCCCATTGACGTCGATTATCACTTTGTGTTGATCGAAAATTTTCAAAGTCTATCTTCCTAATTTGAAGTAGAATTTCAACATTTCTTATATATTTGAGTAAGTTTGCATCTAACTTTGTCAGATATCGTTGATTAACATCCATTGAAGCCCATTGAGGTCGATTATCACTTTGTGTTGATTGAAAATTTTCAAAGTCTATCTTCCTAATTTGAAGTCGAATTTCAACATTTCTTACATATTTGAGTATGTTTGCCTTCAAATTTGTCAGATATCGTCGATTTACATCCATTGAAGCCCTTTGAGGTCGATTGTCACTTTGTGTGGAATGAAAATTTTCAAAGTCTATCTTCCTAATTTGAAGTCGAATTCCAACATTTTTTATATATTTGAGTGAGTTCGCATCTAACTTTGTCAGATATCGTCGATTTACATCCATTGAAGCCATTTGAGGTCGTTTGTCACTTTGTGTTGATTAAAAATTTTCAAAGTCTATCTTCCTAATTTGAAGTCTAATTCCAACATTTCTTATATATTTGAGTGAATTCGCATCTAACTTTGTCAGATATCATCGATTAGCATCCACTGAAGCCCATTGAGGTCGACTGTCACTTTGTGTTGATTGAAAATTTTCAAAGTCTATCTTCCTAATTTGAAGTCGTATTCCAACATTTCTTATATATTTGAGTGAGTTTGCATCTAACTTTGTCAGATATCGTCGATTTACATCCATTGAAGCCCTTTGAGGTCGATTGTCACTTTGTGTTGATTGAAAATTTTTAAAGTCTATTTTCCTAATTTGAGGTCGAATTTCAACATTTCTTATATGTTCAAGTGAGTTTGCATCTATGTTTGTCAGATATCGTTGATTAACATCCATTGAAGCCCATTGAGGTCGATTGTCACTTTGTGTTGATTGAAAATTTTCAAAGTCTATCTTCCTAATTTGAAGTCGAATTTCGACATTTCTTATATATTTGAGTAAGTTTGCATTTAAATTTGTCAGATATCGTTGATTAACATCCATTGAAGCCCATTGAGGTCGATTATCACTTTGTGTTGATCGAAAATTTTCTTAGTCCATCTTCCTAATTTGAAGTCGAATTTCAACATTTCTTATATATTTGAGTAAGTTTGCATTCAAATTTGTCAGATATCGTTGAATAACATCCATTGAAGCCCATTGAGGTCGATTATCACTTTGTGTTGATCGAAAATTTTTAAAGTCTATCTTCCTAATTTGAGGTCGAATTTCGACATTTCTTATATATTTGAGTAAGTTTGCATTTAAATTTGTCAGATATCGTTGATTAACATCCATTGAAGCCCATTGAGGTCGATTATCACTTTGTGTTGATCGAAAATTTTCAAAGTCTATCTTCCTAATTTGAAGTCGAATTCCAACATTTCTTATATATTTGAGTGAGTTCGCATATAACTTTGTCAGATATCGTCGATTTACATCCATTGAAGCCCTTTGAGGTCGATTGTCACTTTGTGTTGATTGAAAATTTTTAAAGTCTATTTTCCTAATTTGAGGTCGAATTTCAACATTTCTTATATGTTCAAGTGAGTTTGCATCTATGTTTGTCAGATATCGTTGATTAACATCCATTGAAGCCCATTGAGGTCGATTATCACTTTGTGTTGATCGAAAATTTTCAAAGTCTATCTTCCTAATTTGAAGTCGAATTTCGACATTTCTTATATATTTGAGTAAGTTTGCATCTAACTTTGTCAGATATCGTTGATTAACATCCATTGAAGCCCATTGAGGTCGATTATCACTTTGTGTTGATCGAAAATTTTCAAAGTCTATCTTCGTAATTTGAAGTCGAATTCCAACATTTCTTATATATTTGAGTGAGTTCGCATCTAAGTTTATCAGATATCGTCGATTAACATCCATTGAAGCCCATTCACGTCGATTATCACTTTGTGTTGATTGAAAATTTTTATGGTCTATCTTCCTAATTTGAGGTCGAATTTTAACATTTCTTAAATATTCAAGTGAGTTTGCATCTATCTTTGTCAGATATCGTTGATTAACATCCATTGAAGCCCATTGAGGTCGAATGTCACTTTGTGTTGATTGAAAATTTTCAAAGTGTATCTTCCTAATTTGAAGTCGAATTTCGACATTTCTTATATATTTGAGTAAGTTTGCATTTAAATTTGTCAGATATCGTTGATTAACATCCATTGAAGTCCATTGAGGTCGATTATCACTTTGTGTTGATCGAAAATTTTCAAAGTCTATCTTCCTAATTTGAAGTCGGATTCCAACATTTCTTATTTATTTGAGTGAGTTCGCATTTAACTTTGTCAGATATTTTCGATTAACATTCACTGAAGCCCATTGAGGTCAACTGTCACTTTTTGTGGATTGAAAATTTTCAAAGTCTATCTTCCTAGTTTGAAGTCGATTTTCGACATTTCCTATATATTTGAGTAAGTTTGCATCTAACTTGGTCAGATATCGTTGATTAACATCCATTGAAGCCCATTGAGGTCGATTGTCACTTTGTGTGGAATGAAAATTTTCAAAGTCCATCTTCCTAGTTTGAAGTCGAATTTCGACATTTCTTCTATATTTGAGTGAGTTTGCATCTAACTTTGTCAGATATCGTCGATTTACATCTATTGAAGCCCATTGAGGTCGATTATCACTTTGTGTTGATCGAAAATTTTCAAAGTCTATCTTCCTAATTTGAAGTCGGATTCCAATATTTCTTATTTATTTGAGTGAGTTCGCATTTAACTTTGTCAGATATCTTCGATTAACATTCACTGAAGCCCATTGAGGTCGACTGTCACTTTTTGTGGATTGAAAATTTTCAAAGTCCATCTTCCTAGTTTGAAGTCGAATTTCGACATTTCTTCTATATTTGAGTGAGTTTGCATCTAACTTTGTCAGATATCGTCGATTTACATCCATTGAAGCCCATTGAGGTCGATTATCACTTTGTGTTGATCGAAAATTTTCAAAGTCTATCTTCCTAATTTGGAGTCTAATTCCAACATTTCTTATATATTTGAGTGAGTTCGCATCTAACTTTGTCAGATATCGTTGATTAACATCCATTGAAGCCCATTGAGGTCGATTGTCACTTTGTGTGGAATGAAAATTTTCAAAGTCTATCTTCCTAATTTGAGGTCGAATTTCAACATTTCTTATATATTCAAGTGAGTTTGCATCTATTTTTGTCGGATATCGTTGATTAACATCCATTGAAGCCCATTGAGGTCGATTATCACTTTGTGTTGATCGAAAATTTTCAAAGTCTATCTTCCTAATTTGAAGTCGAATTCCAACATTTCTTATATATTTGAGTGAGTTCGCATCCAACTTTGTCAGATATCGTCGATTAACATCCACTGAAGCCCATTGAGGTCGACTGTCACTTTTTGTGGATTGAAAATTTTCAAAGTCAAGCTTCCTAATTTGAAGACGAATTTCGACATTTCTTATATATTCGAAGAAGTTTGCGTCCAGCTTTGTCAGATATCGTCGATTAACATCCATTGAAGCCCAATGAGGTCGATTGTCACTTTGTGTTGATTGAATGTTTTCAAAGTCTATCTTCCTAGTTTGAAGTCGAATTTCGACATTCCTTATATATTTGAGTGAGTTTGCATCTAACTTTGTCAGATATCGTCGATTTACATCCATTGAAGCCCATTGAGGTCGATTATAACTTTGTGTTGATCGAAAATTTTCAAAGTCTATCTTCCAAATTTGAAGTCTAATTCCAACATTTCTTATATATTTGAGTGAGTTCGCATCTAACTTTGTCAGATATCGTCGATTTACATCATTTGAAGCCCATTGAGGTCGATTGTCACTTTGTGTTGATTGAAAATTTTCAAAGTCTATCTTCCTAATTTGAAGTCGAATTCCGACATTTCTTATGTATTTGAGTGAGTTTGCATTCAACTTTGTCAGATATCGTTGATTAACATCCATTGAAGCCCTTTGAGGTCGATTGTCACTTTGTGTGGAATGAAAATTTTCGAAGTCTATCTTCCTAGTTTGAAGTCGAATTTCGACATTTCTTATATATTTGAGTGAGTTTACATCTAACTTCGTCAGATATCGTCGATTTACATCCATTGAAGCCCATTGAGGTCGATTGTCACTTTGTGTTGATTGAAATTTTTCAAAGTCTATCTTCCTAATTTGAAGTCGAATTTCGACATTTCTTATATATTTGAGTAAGTTTGTATTTAAATTCGTCAGATATCGTTGATTAACATCCATTGAAGCCCATTGAGGTCGATTATCACTTTGTGTTGATCGAAAATTTTCAAAGTCTATCTTCCTAATTTGAAGTCGAATTCCAACATTTCTTATATATTTGAGTGAGTTTGCATCTAACTTTGTCAGATATCGTCAATTTACATCCAATGAAGCCCTTTGAGGTCGATTGTCACTTTGTGTTGATTGAAAATTTTCAAAGTCTATCTTCCTAGTTTGAAGTCGAATTTCGACATTTCTTATATATTTGAGTAAGTTTGCATCTAACTTTGTCAGATATCGTTGATTAACATCCATTGAAGCCCATTGAGGTCGATTGTCACTTTGTGTTGATTGAAAATTTCCAAAGTCTATCTTCCTAATTTGAAGTCGAATTCCAACATTTCTTATATATTTGAGTGAGTTTGCATCTAACTTTGTCAGATATCGTCAATTTACATCCATTGAAGCCCTTTGAGGTCGATTGTCACTTTGTGTTGATTGAAAATTTTCAAAGTCTATCTTCCTAGTTTGAAGTCGAATTTCGACATTTCTTATATATTTGAGTAAGTTTGCATCTATTTTTGTCGGATATCGTTGATTAACATCCATTGAAGCCCATTGAGGTCGATTATCACTTTGTGTTGATCGAAAATTTTCAAAGTCTATCTTCCTAATTTGAAGTCGAATTTCGACATTTCTTATATATTTGAGTAAGATTGCATCTAACTTTGTCAGATATCGTCGATTTACATCCACTGAAGCACATTGAGGTCGATTATCACTTTGTGTTGATCGAAAATTTCAAAATCTATCTTCCAAATTTGAAGTCTAATTCCAACATTTCTTATATATTTGAGTGAGTTCGCATCTAACTTTGTCAGATATCGTCGATTAACATCCATTGAAGCCCATTCACGTCGATTATCACTTTGTGATGATTGAAAATTTTCAAAGTCTATCTTCCTAATTTGAAGTCGAATTCCGACATTTCTTATGTATTTGAGTGAGTTTGCATTCAACTTTGTCAGATATCGTTGATTAACATCCATTGAAGCCCTTTGAGGTCGATTCTCACTTTGTGTGGAATGAAAATTTTCGAAGTCTATCTTCCTAGTTTGAAGTCGAATTTCGACATTTCTTATATATTTGAGTGAGTTTGCATCTAACTTCGTCAGATATCGTCGATTTACATCCACTGAAGCCCATTGAGGACGATTGTCACTTTGTGTTGATTGAAAATTTTCAAGGTCTATCTTCCTAATTTGAAGTCAAATTTCGACAATTCTTATGTATTTGAGTGAGTTTGCATTCAACTTTGTCAGATATCGTTGATTAACATCCATTGAAGCCCTTTGAGGTCGATTGTCACTTTGTGTGGAATGAAAATTTTCGAAGTCTATCTTCCTAGTTTGAAGTCGAATTTCGACATTTCTTATATATTTGAGTGAGTTTGCATCTAACTTCGTCAGATATCGTTGATTAACATCCATTGAAGCCCATTGAGGTCGATTATCACTTTGTGTTGATCGAAAATTTTCAAAGTCTATCTTCCTAATTTGAAGTCGAATTTCGACATTTCTTATATATTTGAGTGAGTTTGCATCTAACTTTGTCAGATATCGTCAATTTACATCCATTGAAGCCCTTTGAGGTCGATTGTCACTTTGTGTTGATTGAAAATTTTCAAAGTCTATCTTCCTAGTTTGGAGTCGAATTCCAACATTTCTTATATATTTGAGTGAGTTTGCATCTAACTTCGTCAGATATCGTCGATTTACATCCACTGAAGCCCATTGAGGACGATTGTCACTTTGTGTTGATCGAAAATTTTCAAAGTCTATCTTCCAAATTTGAAGTCTAATTCCAACATTTCTTATATATTTGAGTGAGTTCGCATCTAACTTTGTCAGATATCGTCGATTAACATCCATTGAAGCCCATTCACGTCGATTATCACTTTGTGATGATTGAAAATTTTCAAAGTCTATCTTCCTAATTTGAAGTCGAATTCCGACATTTCTTATGTATTTGAGTGAGTTTGCATTCAACTTTGTCAGATATCGTTGATTAACATCCATTGAAGCCCTTTGAGGTCGATCGTCACTTTGTGTGGAATGAAAATTTTCGAAGTCTATCTTCCTAGTTTGAAGTCGAATTTCGACATTTCTTATATATTTGAGTGAGTTTGCATCTAACTATGTCAGATATCGTCAATTTACATCCATTGAAGCCCTTTGAGGTCGATTGTCACTTTGTGTTGATTGAAAATTTTCAAAGTCTATCTTCCTAGTTTGGAGTCTAATTCCAACATTTCTTATATATTTGAGTGAGTTCGCATCTAACTTTGTCAGATATCGTCGATTAACATCCATTGAAGCCCTTTCACGTCGATTATCACTTTGTGATGATTGAAAATTTTCAAAGTCTATCTTCCTAATTTGAAGCGAATTCCGACATTTCTTATGTATTTGAGTGAGTTCGCATCCAACTTTGTCAGATATCGTCGATTAACATCCACTGAAGCCCATTGAGGTCGACTGTCACTTTTTGTGGATTGAAAATTTTCAAAGTCAAGCTTCCTAATTTGAAGACGAATTTCGACATTTCTTATATATTCGAAGAAGTTTGCGTCCAGCTTTGTCAGATATCGTCGATTAACATCCATTGAAGCCCAATGAGGTCGATTGTCACTTTGTGTTGATTGAAAGTTTTCAAAGTCTATCTTCCTAGTTTGAAGTCGAATTTCGACATTCCTTATATATTTGAGTGAGTTTGCATCTAACTTTGTCAGATATCGTCGATTTACATCCATTGAAGCCCATTCAGGTCGATTATAACTTTGTGTTGATCGAAAATTTTCAAAGTCTATCTTCCAAATTTGAAGTCTAATTCCAACATTTCTTATATATTTGAGTGAGTTTCCCTCTAACTTTGTCAGATATCGTCGATTTACATCCATTGAAGCCCATTGAGGTCGATTATAACTTTGTGTTGATCGAAAATTTTCAAAGTCTATCTTCCAAATTTGAAGTCTAATTCCAACATTTCTTATATATTTGAGTGAGTTCGCATCTAACTTTGTCAGATATCGTCGATTTACATCATTTGAAGCCCATTGAGGTCGATTGTCACTTTGTGTTGATTGAAAATTTTCAAAGTCTATCTTCCTAATTTGAAGTCGAATTCCGACATTTCTTATGTATTTGAGTGAGTTTGCATTCAACTTTGTCAGATATCGTTGATTAACATCCATTGAAGCCCTATGAGGTCGATTGTCACTTTGTGTGGAATGAAAATTTTCGAAGTCTATCTTCCTAGTTTGAAGTCGATTTACGACATTTCTTATATATTTGAGTGAGTTTGCATCTAACTTCGTCAGATATCGTCGATTTACATCCATTGAAGCCCATTGAGGTCGATTGTCACTTTGTGTTGATTGAAATTTTTCAAAGTCTATCTTCCTAATTTGAAGTCGAATTTCGACATTTCTTATATATTTGAGTAAGTTTGTATTTAAATTCGTCAGATATCGTTGATTAACATCCATTGAAGCCCATTGAGGTCGATTATCACTTTGTGTTGATCGAAAATTTTCATAGTCTATCTTCCTAATTTGAAGTCGAATTCCAACATTTCTTATATATTTGAGTGAGTTCGCATCTAACTTTGTCAGATATCGTCGATTTACATCATTTGAAGCCCATTGAGGTCGATTGTCACTTTGTGTTGATTGAAAATTTTCAAAGTCTATCTTCCTAATTTGAAGTCGAATTCCGACATTTCTTATGTATTTGAGTGAGTTTGCATTCAACTTTGTCAGATATCGTTGATTAACATCCATTGAAGCCCTATGAGGTCGATTGTCACTTTGTGTGGAATGAAAATTTTCGAAGTCTATCTTCCTAGTTTGAAGTCGATTTTCGACATTTCTTATATATTTGAGTGAGTTTGCATCTAACTTCGTCAGATATCGTCGATTTACATCCATTGAAGCCCATTGAGGTCGATTGTCACTTTGTGTTGATTGAAATTTTTCAAAGTCTATCTTCCTAATTTGAAGTCGAATTTCGACATTTCTTATATATTTGAGTAAGTTTGTATTTAAATTCGTCAGATATCGTTGATTAACATCCATTGAAGCCCATTGAGGTCGATTATCACTTTGTGTTGATCGAAAATTTTCATAGTCTATCTTCCTAATTTGAAGTCGAATTCCAACATTTCTTATATATTTGAGTGAGTTTGCATCTAACTTTGTCAGATATCGTCAATTTACATCCAATGAAGCCCTTTGAGGTCGATTGTCACTTTGTGTTGATTGAAAATTTTCAAAGTCTATCTTCCTAGTTTGAAGTCGAATTTCGACATTTCTTATATATTTGAGTGAGTTTGCATCTAACTTCGTCAGATATCGTCGATTTACATCCACTGAAGCCCATTGAGGACGATTGTCACTTTGTGTTGATTGAAAATTTTCAAGGTCTATCTTCCTAATTTGAAGTCAAATTCCGACATTTCTTATGTATTTGAGTGAGTTTGCATTCAACTTTGTCAGATATCGTTGATTAACATCCATTGAAGCCCTTTGAGGTCGATCGTCACTTTGTGTGGAATGAAAATTTTCGAAGTCTATCTTCCTAGTTTGAAGTCGAATTTCGACATTTCTTATATATTTGAGTGAGTTTGCATCTAACTTTGTCAGATATCGTCAATTTACATCCATTGAAGCCCTTTGAGGTCGATTGTCACTTTGTGTTGATTGAAAATTTTCAAAGTCTATCTTCCTAGTTTGGAGTCTAATTCCAACATTTCTTATATATTTGAGTGAGTTCGCATCTAACTTTGTCAGATATCGTCGATTAACATCCATTGAAGCCCTTTCACGTCGATTATCACTTTGTGATGATTGAAAATTTTCAAAGTCTATCTTCCTAATTTGAAGCGAATTCCGACATTTCTTATGTATTTGAGTGAGTTCGCATCCAACTTTGTCAGATATCGTCGATTAACATCCACTGAAGCCCATTGAGGTCGACTGTCACTTTTTGTGGATTGAAAATTTTCAAAGTCAAGCTTCCTAATTTGAAGACGAATTTCGACATTTCTTATATATTCGAAGAAGTTTGCGTCCAGCTTTGTCAGATATCGTCGATTAACATCCATTGAAGCCCAATGAGGTCGATTGTCACTTTGTGTTGATTGAAAGTTTTCAAAGTCTATCTTCCTAGTTTGAAGTCGAATTTCGACATTCCTCATATATTTGAGTGAGTTTGCATCTAACTTTGTCAGATATCGTCGATTTACATCCATTGAAGCCCATTCAGGTCGATTATAACTTTGTGTTGATCGAAAATTTTCAAAGTCTATCTTCCAAATTTGAAGTCTAATTCCAACATTTCTTATATATTTGAGTGAGTTTCCCTCTAACTTTGTCAGATATCGTCGATTTACATCCATTGAAGCCCATTGAGGTCGATTATAACTTTGTGTTGATCGAAAATTTTCAAAGTCTATCTTCCAAATTTGAAGTCTAATTCCAACATTTCTTATATATTTGAGTGAGTTCGCATCTAACTTTGTCAGATATCGTCGATTTACATCATTTGAAGCCCATTGAGGTCGATTGTCACTTTGTGTTGATTGAAAATTTTCAAAGTCTATCTTCCTAATTTGAAGTCGAATTCCGACATTTCTTATGTATTTGAGTGAGTTTGCATTCAACTTTGTCAGATATCGTTGATTAACATCCATTGAAGCCCTATGAGGTCGATTGTCACTTTGTGTGGAATGAAAATTTTCGAAGTCTATCTTCCTAGTTTGAAGTCGATTTTCGACATTTCTTATATATTTGAGTGAGTTTGCATCTAACTTCGTCAGATATCGTCGATTTACATCCATTGAAGCCCATTGAGGTCGATTGTCACTTTGTGTTGATTGAAATTTTTCAAAGTCTATCTTCCTAATTTGAAGTCGAATTTCGACATTTCTTATATATTTGAGTAAGTTTGTATTTAAATTCGTCAGATATCGTTGATTAACATCCATTGAAGCCCATTGAGGTCGATTATCACTTTGTGTTGATCGAAAATTTTCATAGTCTATCTTCCTAATTTGAAGTCGAATTCCAACATTTCTTATATATTTGAGTGAGTTTGCATCTAACTTTGTCAGATATCGTCAATTTACATCCAATGAAGCCCTTTGAGGTCGATTGTCACTTTGTGTTGATTGAAAATTTTCAAAGTCTATCTTCCTAGTTTGAAGTCGAATTTCGACATTTCTTATATATTTGAGTGAGTTTGCATCTAACTTCGTCAGATATCGTCGATTTACATCCACTGAAGCCCATTGAGGACGATTGTCACTTTGTGTTGATTGAAAATTTTCAAGGTCTATCTTCCTAATTTGAAGTCAAATTTCGACAATTCTTATGTATTTGAGTGAGTTTGCATTCAACTTTGTCAGATATCGTTGATTAACATCCATTGAAGCCCTTTGAGGTCGATTGTCACTTTGTGTGGAATGAAAATTTTCGAAGTCTATCTTCCTAGTTTGAAGTCGAATTTCGACATTTCTTATATATTTGAGTGAGTTTGCATCTAACTTCGTCAGATATCGTTGATTAACATCCATTGAAGCCCATTGAGGTCGATTATCACTTTGTGTTGATCGAAAATTTTCAAAGTCTATCTTCCTAATTTGAAGTCGAATTTCGACATTTCTTATATATTTGAGTGAGTTTGCATCTAACTTTGTCAGATATCGTCAATTTACATCCATTGAAGCCCTTTGAGGTCGATTGTCACTTTGTGTTGATTGAAAATTTTCAAAGTCTATCTTCCTAGTTTGGAGTCGAATTTCGACATTTCTTATATATTTGAGTAAGTTTGCATCTAACTTTGTCAGATATCGTTGATTAATATCCATTGAAGCCCATTGAGGTCGATTGTCACTTTGTGTTGATCGAAAATTTTCAAAGTCTATCTTCCAAATTTGAAGTCTAATTCCAACATTTCTTATATATTTGAGTGAGTTCGCATCTAACTTTGTCAGATATCGTCGATTAACATCCACTGAAGCCCATTGAGGTCGACTGTCACTTTTTGTGGATTGAAAATTTTCAAAGTCAAGCTTCCTAATTTGAAGACGAATTTCGACATTTCTTATATATTCGAAGAAGTTTGCGTCCAGCTTTGTCAGATATCGTCGATTAACATCCATTGAAGCCCAATGAGGTCGATTGTCACTTTGTGTTGATTGAAAGTTTTCAAAGTCTATCTTCCTAGTTTGAAGTCGAATTTCGACATTCCTTATATATTTGAGTGAGTTTGCATCTAACTTTGTCAGATATCGTCGATTTACATCCATTGAAGCCCATTCAGGTCGATTATAACTTTGTGTTGATCGAAAATTTTCAAAGTCTATCTTCCAAATTTGAAGTCTAATTCCAACATTTCTTATATATTTGAGTGAGTTTCCCTCTAACTTCGTCAGATATCGTCGATTTACATCCATTGAAGCCCATTGAGGTCGATTATAACTTTGTGTTGATCGAAAATTTTCAAAGTCTATCTTCCAAATTTGAAGTCTAATTCCAACATTTCTTATATATTTGAGTGAGTTTCCCTCTAACTTTGTCAGATATCGTCGATTTACATCCATTGAAGCCCATTGAGGTCGATTATAACTTTGTGTTGATCGAAAATTTTCAAAGTCTATCTTCCTAATTTGAAGTCGAATTTCGACATTTCTTATATATTTGAGTAAGTTTGTATTTAAATTCGTCAGATATCGTTGATTAACATCCATTGAAGCCCATTGAGGTCGATTATCACTTTGTGTTGATCGAAAATTTTCATAGTCTATCTTCCTAATTTGAAGTCGAATTCCAACATTTCTTATATATTTGAGTGAGTTTGCATCTAACTTTGTCAGATATCGTCAATTTACATCCAATGAAGCCCTTTGAGGTCGATTGTCACTTTGTGTTGATTGAAAATTTTCAAAGTCTATCTTCCTAGTTTGAAGTCGAATTTCGACATTTCTTATATATTTGAGTGAGTTTGCATCTAACTTCGTCAGATATCGTCGATTTACATCCACTGAAGCCCATTGAGGACGATTGTCACTTTGTGTTGATTGAAAATTTTCAAGGTCTATCTTCCTAATTTGAAGTCAAATTTCGACAATTCTTATGTATTTGAGTGAGTTTGCATTCAACTTTGTCAGATATCGTTGATTAACATCCATTGAAGCCCTTTGAGGTCGATTGTCACTTTGTGTGGAATGAAAATTTTCGAAGTCTATCTTCCTAGTTTGAAGTCGAATTTCGACATTTCTTATATATTTGAGTGAGTTTGCATCTAACTTCGTCAGATATCGTTGATTAACATCCATTGAAGCCCATTGAGGTCGATTATCACTTTGTGTTGATCGAAAATTTTCAAAGTCTATCTTCCTAATTTGAAGTCGAATTTCGACATTTCTTATATATTTGAGTGAGTTTGCATCTAACTTTGTCAGATATCGTCAATTTACATCCATTGAAGCCCTTTGAGGTCGATTGTCACTTTGTGTTGATTGAAAATTTTCAAAGTCTATCTTCCTAGTTTGGAGTCGAATTTCGACATTTCTTATATATTTGAGTAAGTTTGCATCTAACTTTGTCAGATATCGTTGATTAATATCCATTGAAGCCCATTGAGGTCGATTGTCACTTTGTGTTGATCGAAAATTTTCAAAGTCTATCTTCCAAATTTGAAGTCTAATTCCAACATTTCTTATATATTTGAGTGAGTTCGCATCTAACTTTGTCAGATATCGTCGATTAACATCCATTGAAGCCCATTCACGTCGATTATCACTTTGTGATGATTGAAAATTTTCAAAGTCTATCTTCCTAATTTGAAGTCGAATTCCGACATTTCTTATGTATTTGAGTGAGTTTGCATTCAACTTTGTCAGATATCGTTGATTAACATCCATTGAAGCCCTTTGAGGTCGATCGTCACTTTGTGTGGAATGAAAATTTTCGAAGTCTATCTTCCTAGTTTGAAGTCGAATTTCGACATTTCTTATATATTTGAGTGAGTTTGCATCTAACTTTGTCAGATATCGTCAATTTACATCCATTGAAGCCCTTTGAGGTCGATTGTCACTTTGTGTTGATTGAAAATTTTCAAAGTCTATCTTCCTAGTTTGGAGTCTAATTCCAACATTTCTTATATATTTGAGTGAGTTCGCATCTAACTTTGTCAGATATCGTCGATTAACATCCATTGAAGCCCTTTCACGTCGATTATCACTTTGTGATGATTGAAAATTTTCAAAGTCTATCTTCCTAATTTGAAGCGAATTCCGACATTTCTTATGTATTTGAGTGAGTTCGCATCCAACTTTGTCAGATATCGTCGATTAACATCCACTGAAGCCCATTGAGGTCGACTGTCACTTTTTGTGGATTGAAAATTTTCAAAGTCAAGCTTCCTAATTTGAAGACGAATTTCGACATTTCTTATATATTCGAAGAAGTTTGCGTCCAGCTTTGTCAGATATCGTCGATTAACATCCATTGAAGCCCAATGAGGTCGATTGTCACTTTGTGTTGATTGAAAGTTTTCAAAGTCTATCTTCCTAGTTTGAAGTCGAATTTCGACATTCCTTATATATTTGAGTGAGTTTGCATCTAACTTTGTCAGATATCGTCGATTTACATCCATTGAAGCCCATTCAGGTCGATTATAACTTTGTGTTGATCGAAAATTTTCAAAGTCTATCTTCCAAATTTGAAGTCTAATTCCAACATTTCTTATATATTTGAGTGAGTTTCCCTCTAACTTTGTCAGATATCGTCGATTTACATCCATTGAAGCCCATTGAGGTCGATTATAACTTTGTGTTGATTGAAAATTTTCAAAGTCTATCTTCCTAGTTTGAAGTCGAATTTCGACATTTCTTATATATTTGAGTAAGTTTGCATCTAACTTTGTCAGATATCGTTGATTAACATCCATTGAAGCCCATTGAGGTCGATTGTCACTTTGTGTTGATTGAAAATTTTCAAAGTCTATCTTCCTAATTTGAAGTCGAATTCCAACATTTCTTATATATTTGAGTGAGTTCGCATCTAACTTTGTCAGATATCGTCGATTAACATCCATTGAAGCCCATTCACGTCGATTATCACTTTGTGATGATTGAAAATTTTCAAAGTCTATCTTCCTAATTTGAAGTCGAATTCCGACATTTCTTATGTATTTGAGTGAGTTTGCATTCAACTTTGTCAGATATCGTTGATTAACATCCATTGAAGCCCTTTGAGGTCGATTGTCACTTTGTGTGGAATGAAAATTTTCGAAGTCTATCTTCCTAGTTTGAAGTCGACTTTCGACATTTCTTATATATTTGAGTGAGTTTGCATCTAACTTTGTCAGATATCGTCAATTTACATCCATTGAAGCCCTTTGAGGTCGATTGTCACTTTGTGTTGATTGAAAATTTTCAAAGTCTATCTTCCTAGTTTGGAGTCGAATTTCGACATTTCTTATATATTTGAGTAAGTTTGCATCTAACTTTGTCAGATATCGTTGATTAACATCCATTGAAGCCCATTGAGGTCGATTGTCACTTTGTGTTGATCGAAAATTTTCAAAGTCTATCTTCCAAATTTGAAGTCTAATTCCAACATTTCTTATATATTTGAGTGAGTTCGCATCTAACTTTGTCAGATATCGTCGATTAACATCCACTGAAGCCCATTGAGGTCGACTGTCACTTTTTGTGGATTGAAAATTTTCAAAGTCAAGCTTCCTAATTTGAAGACGAATTTCGACATTTCTTATATATTCGAAGAAGTTTGCGTCCAGCTTTGTCAGATATCGTCGATTAACATCCATTGAAGCCCAATGAGGTCGATTGTCACTTTGTGTTGATTGAAAGTTTTCAAAGTCTATCTTCCTAGTTTGAAGTCGAATTTCGACATTCCTTATATATTTGAGTGAGTTTGCATCTAACTTTGTCAGATATCGTCGATTTACATCCATTGAAGCCCATTCAGGTCGATTATAACTTTGTGTTGATCGAAAATTTTCAAAGTCTATCTTCCAAATTTGAAGTCTAATTCCAACATTTCTTATATATTTGAGTGAGTTTCCCTCTAACTTCGTCAGATATCGTCGATTTACATCCATTGAAGCCCATTGAGGTCGATTATAACTTTGTGTTGATCGAAAATTTTCAAAGTCTATCTTCCAAATTTGAAGTCTAATTCCAACATTTCTTATATATTTGAGTGAGTTTCCCTCTAACTTTGTCAGATATCGTCGATTTACATCCATTGAAGCCCATTGAGGTCGATTATAACTTTGTGTTGATCGAAAATTTTCAAAGTCTATCTTCCAAATTTGAAGTCTAATTCCAACATTTCTTATATATTTGAGTGAGTTCGCATCTAACTTTGTCAGATATCGTCGATTTACATCATTTGAAGCCCATTGAGGTCGATTGTCACTTTGTGTTGATTGAAAATTTTCAAAGTCTATCTTCCTAATTTGAAGTCGAATTCCGACATTTCTTATGTATTTGAGTGAGTTTGCATTCAACTTTGTCAGATATCGTTGATTAACATCCATTGAAGCCCTATGAGGTCGATTGTCACTTTGTGTGGAATGAAAATTTTCGAAGTCTATCTTCCTAGTTTGAAGTCGAATTTCGACATTTCTTATATATTTGAGTGAGTTTGCATCTAACTTCGTCAGATATCGTCGATTTACATCCATTGAAGCCCATTGAGGTCGATTGTCACTTTGTGTTGATTGAAATTTTTCAAAGTCTATCTTCCTAATTTGAAGTCGAATTTCGACATTTCTTATATATTTGAGTAAGTTTGTATTTAAATTCGTCAGATATCGTTGATTAACATCCATTGAAGCCCATTGAGGTCGATTATCACTTTGTGTTTATCGAAAATTTTCAAAGTCTATCTTCCTAATTTGAAGTCGAATTCCAACATTTCTTATATATTTGAGTAAGTTTGCATCTAACTTTGTCAGATATCGTTGATTAACATCCATTGAAGCCCATTGATGTCGATTGTCACTTTGTGTTGATTGAAAATTTTCAAAGTCTATCTTCCTAATTTGAAGTCGAATTCCAACATTTCTTATATATTTGAGTGAGTTTGCATCTAACTTTGTCAGATATCGTCAATTTACATCCATTGAAGCCCTTTGAGGTCGATTGTCACTTTGTGTTGATTGAAAATTTTCAAAGTCTATCTTCCTAGTTTGAAGTCGAATTTCGACATTTCTTATATATTTGAGTAAGTTTGCATCTAACTTAGCGCAATTAAAAGTGCCTGTCCAAGCTATTGGTGTAAACACGTTTGCCGTATGAAATTGCAAAATTTCTTGATTTGGAGAATCCTGATATAACCTGCCACACTTCTTGCAAATACTGGAGCAGATATACTAGAGCTCAAACGACACGGCGGATGGAAATCGTTGACAGTAGCGGAAGGAGACATAAAGCAATCACTTGCAAACAAACTCAATGTTTCAAAACAAATATCTCAAGTTGAAGAAAATGACAATGTACAGATACCAAGTAGTAGTAAATTTAGAGAAGTCACGAATTAAGAAGTAGAATTAAAAAGTAATTCACTAAGAAATATTAATATTGGAAATTGCCTAAAATTGTACATTCACTTTTAATATTATGGGAACAAATAATGTTTAAGTAAAATTATTCCTAATTAGTAGTCCCTAACTTTCTCTATGTTAACCGATAGTGTTAATTATTTTTCTACACCTAAATAAAACATTTTTTAATGAACTTAAAAAAATTGTATGTAACTCGTGCAATGTGTTTACTGCACTCGACGTGTTGACAAACATGTCGTGCACGACAAATTCACGTCGTTTGCAATAAACATTTACTTGTGCACTCGTTACATAAATAATTATTTCATAAAAATTAACATATTCTCTAACCAACTCTAGAAACATGAGGAAATTTTGAATTGTGTATATGCAATATAAAAATTTTCTGATCGAAGGTTGAGTTATTAATATGCATTACGAAATAAGATTATCACGAAATGGTAAACATGAATATCAAATAGTGCTATCCATATAGGTTATTTTCTCATTGTTGTTTTAGATCGGATCATTTTATGATCTGGAAAACTAATCATTCGATATCGCTATTAATAAACTCTCTTTTTAATCCATAGCTCAGTTTACTCTCAATATTCAAATCTGAAAGTAGAAGTAATATCACTTTCCGTACTTAAACTCCATAATCGTATAAACTTTGATCTATCTCTCTATCGCTGCATATCTCGATGTTGCTATTAAAAGTGAAGGACAAGAATCAATCCGAAAAACATATTTTGAATGTTTTGCGTTATCTTTTTTTGAAGTGCTTCAAATTTGTTCAATTAACAAAAATTTTTAATTTGCTTATATTTTATACCTGTTAAATTCCAAAATGTTAATTATTCGTGAACAAAGAATATCAATACTCGGATTTTTTATTAAAAAGTCACTTTTGGCCACTTTTGAAAAAAAGAAATGTGTTCGTGTTCAACACACTGTTTTTAACAACTATAAGGCGATTGAAATGAAACAACCGAATAGACTGAGAAGAAAGTGCTGAATTTATTACTGATTATCTTGAAATTGACTTGTAATTTCAGTTTCATCAATTTGATATTATCCCATGGTTATTTTTAATGACATTTCAACTGGACATCTGTGTGTATACAATATGGCTTTAACTTACTAAATAAAATTGTGCCATAAGTTTTCCATCTGACTAAGACCAGTGGCTAATCCAAATCCACATCTACTTCTTGGATTAGCACTATCGTAGGTAGGTATAGTTATTCCAATATCAGTTGCAGATTATAAAAACCTTGCCGTTTTTTTTGACCTACCAAGGGCGTAGATACTTCATTTCATAAATTTATATATATATATATATATATATATCTTATGCGAGAAAGTATTCGGTAAAAGACAATCGAATCATTATAAATTGGACGGTATTATACGCCGTTATTTAGACAGATGCATTTAAATGTAGTCCTACTAGGAACTTAGAAAAACATCATTATTATACCCCGTTAATTTGCTACAACTGAATATTAAATTATAAAACGTAAATAGATGAGTAAAATATATCTGTCCGTGAAGGAGTTTCGTTTAAACAGGATTCCATATGTGAACTAAGCCCTTTTTGTACTTTAAACGTTTTTTTTTTCTGGAAAACGAAATTTCAAAGCAAATACCATAAAGGAAAATGCATTCGTTACAAATAAAATAGAAGAAAAAAAAATTCAATTCCAAAGTTTCTTTATAAATGGTCGTCAAAATCGCCTGAACTAGAGTCATCATTTGATTGAATTATGAAGGGTTGTAAAAAGAGTGATACCACATACTCATCTTCTTCTTTGATAATATGTTCAATACAGTTTTTTCAAAGCGCTTGGCGATCTGTTCCAGAATTTTCTAGTTCTACAACCTCTTTACTCAGTTCTGGAGACTGATTACATTTTCGTAATTCGTATTTTACGTTTGCCCAAATTAACTCTATAGGGTTAAATATGCAACAGTAAGGAGTTAGTCCGACAAGACTATGACTGTTGTATTGAATGATGTGGACTGTATAATTTTATTTTGTATTTAAAGTTTCTATTTATTTTAAATGAAACAAAGTCCCATTTATTTTCTGGAAGCAAAGCTTCTTTTATTAGAACCAAAAACGTTCTTCCTTCGGTCTATATAATACACATACTCGTTCTCGTATCGCTACATAAAAACGACAAGTAACGAAGAAAGAGAGACTGCCAGAGGCGTAGAGTAGAATGAATTTCTAAATAAAAATTAAACAAAAATCAAAACAAAATCAAACATAGCGCCGGCCTTGAAAGTACCAGCTTTCAAAAAGAAAAAAAAATATACATTAAAGAAATAAACATAGCATAAAATTATATACAAGTAAAAAATAAGTACAACCAAATAACCCTTAATCGTCTATAGGTAAAACACATATCTTATTTATAGCACGTTTAGTGATACCACTGTAAGTCTTTACTGTCACTACTCTAACAAGTCCATCACTGCCTGGATGAGTCTTTACTATGCGTCCCAATTTCCAACTCATTGGAGGGGTACCATCTTCCTTTAAGAGCACCATAGATCCCACTTGGATAGAGTCAATTTGAGTACCTCGCCATTTGGGTCGCTGCTGGAGTAAGTTCAAGTAGTCCTTGGACCACATAGTCCAAAAGTGCTGTATCATCATAGTAATGTGCTTGTATCGAGATAACTGAATTTTATGGTCAGCAGGAACAGCTGGCTCTGGAATTGTTTGAATCGCAGTACCGATTAAGAAGTGTGCTGGAGTCAAAGGCTGTAGATCATCAGGATCTTCGGTAAGAGGAAGGAGAGGGCGAGAATTTAGGATGCCCTCAATTTGAGATAGAAGAGTATAAAATTCTTCATAAGTAAGGTAAGTGTTGTTTAGTACACGTTTCAAATGGTATTTAGTAGAGCGAACTGCACGTTCC
The DNA here is from genome assembly GCF_026230105.1 of Diorhabda sublineata. Classification (NCBI taxonomy): domain Eukaryota; kingdom Metazoa; phylum Arthropoda; class Insecta; order Coleoptera; family Chrysomelidae; genus Diorhabda; species Diorhabda sublineata. The sequence continues at coordinate 4,737 of NW_026614053.1, read as the reverse complement.
CACAATCCTCCCATATGAGGAGAGTAAGGAGGATTGAAATGCCAAGTAATCAAGTTATCGGTTATAAACTCTTGAACAACTAGAGATTGGCTTAATTCAAAATACTTTAATAAATCCTTATTTGCCTTTACAAAGGTACTTGCATTATCTGAATAAATGTGCCTACATAAACCACGACGAGAAATAAATCTTTTGAATGCATTAAGGAAGCCATCAGAGGTAAGATCACTAACTAGTTCTAAGTGAGTGGCCTTGGAAGAAAAACATATAAACAAACATATATAAGACTTAATGTATTTCTTGTTACGCAGCTTGCTGTCCTTTATTAAATATGGGCCAGCATAGTCAATACCTACCGTATGAAATGGCTTTGATGGTTTAACCCTTGATGAAGGTAGTTCACCCATTCTTTGAATTAGCCCAGTAGGCTGTACTCGAAAACATTTTACACATTTTCGTAAAACTCTGCGGATAACTTGGCGACCAGAAAGAGGGCAAAACTCATTTCGAATGGTAGCTAGTACTGTTTGAGTACCAGCGTGAAAAAGCCTTTTGTGCTCATGATTAACATTTAATTCTGTGAAATAATCCTTACATGGTAAGATAATTTGATGCCTTTGGTTATAAAATAGATCAGATTTGTTCAGCCTGCCACCAACTCTCAATATGTTTTCGGAATCTAAGAATGGTGAAAGAAGAAGCAATTTGCTTTTATGTGAAATCTGTTTTCCTGATTTGAGTTTGTCTATTTCTGGTTTAAAATTCTTGTACTGCACTGATTTTATCAAAGTACATTTGGCGATATCAAGTTCTCCCAAAGTTAGTTCACCTAAATTTCTGAGTTTTACTGACCTTTTGCAATTCGATGCAAACCTAAATAAATACGCAGTCACATGCAATAAAGTTTTGTAATTAGAGTATTTAGATATTATGTCAAAATCATTGCATATTTGTGCTCCCAAGGTTAAATTTATAGAAAGTTTTGTTTCTGGTAAATTTGTAATACCATTATTTGGAGCTAAAGGCCATTGGCTAGAATGCGGCAAAAAGGAGGGCCCATTCCACCACATTTTATATGAGCTAATTTCTGAAGGTTGTACTCCCCTTGATATGAAATCGGCTGGATTTTCCGAAGAAGGCACATATCTCCATTCCTTGTCCATCGTTAAGCTTTGAATTTGAGATATTCTGTTAGCTACAAAAGTCTTAAGAGTACTAGGTTCCCTTTTTATCCACGCCAATGTAATTGTGGAGTCACACCAAAACATTATTTTATCAAAGGATAAATTCAATGATTCCAGTAGCCTTGAAGCTAATTGTGCACCTAAAAGTGCTGCCATAAGCTCCAGACGGGGAAGGGTAATTGTTTTCAAAGGTGCTACCTTGGATTTTGCACAAGCTAAACTTACCTTATAGCCAATATTATTTCGGGATAAAATATAAATTAATGCTCCATAAGCGCTTGTGGAGGCATCAGTGAAACAGTGAAGTTCTAAGTCAATGACATTGATTATCATACAACGTGATATTTTTAATTTCACATATGTTGTCATAAAAATTTAAAAACGATTTAACATAGTAATCCGGTAAAACATCGTCCCAATCTACCTTGAGTGACCACAATTTTTGCAGTAAAATTTTTGCCGTTATTGTCACCGGGGCGATTAATCCCAACGGATCAAAAACTTGTGATATTATAGATAGAATCGATCTTTTGGTATAAGTTTTTATACTTAATTTGTTAGCGGAATAACTAAAAACGTCCTCTAAGGAGAACCAAAAGACTCCTAACGTTTTTGTACTGGATCCATTCTTAATCATAAATTCAGAGGAAGAGAGATCCAGATTTAAATTTTCAAATATTTCTGTTCTATTTGACGTCCATTTTCGAAGTGGAAATTTAGCAGAATCTAGAATATTTATCAAGTGTTTGATTAAATGAATGGCGTCTTCTACACTGTCGGTTCCTGAGATTAAATCATCCATGTAGAAATTGTTTTCTATGACGTGACTTGCCTCGGGAAAATCCTTTGAATTTTCTATAGCCAGTTGCTTCAAGCATCTGGTGGCTAAAAGTGAACTAGGACCTAAGCCGTAAGTTACAGTATTAAGTTCATATTCTTGAACCGATTTGGACTTATCTTCTCGCCATAATATATGTTGAAATTGTCGATCCGAGGGATGTAACTTTATTTGTCGGTACATCTTCTCTATATCTGCCGTAAAGGCAATTTGGTGCTTTCTAAATCTTAACAATGTATTAAATATATCAGGTTGTATGATTGGACTCACCATCAAAACGTCGTTCAGACTGATATTATTAGTTGATTTACAGGAACCATCAAAAACTACCCATACTTTAGTAGTCAAAGAACTAGATTTTAGTACACAGTGGTGTGGTAAAATGAATTTAACTTCTGACCCTAAAGATTCGTTTACCAAAGACATATGCCCCAACTTGGAATAATCTTCCATGAATTTAGAATATTCCGTATTTAAGTAACTATTATTCAGCACCCTTTTTTCTACAGACTTCAGTCGCTTTAGAGCTATATCTCTAGTTTGGCCAAAAATAGGTTTTTTTGAAAGGTAATTTAACAACAAATCGGCCATCACCTTCTCTATAAAAGTTTTTTACGAAATACTCCTCACAATTATTTTCTTCTACTGAGTAAACGGATTGATTTGTATTAGAAACTTCCTCAATTTTCCAAAAGGACTTTAATTGTTCCTGAACGTCTATTTTAGAAAGATTACAAAATGTAGCCATTGAAGGGGCTGTAAAATTTCCTGAAATGATCCACCCCAAATGCGATTCCTGTAGAATAGGTAGCCTCTTCCCTAGCTGATGTATCAAAAGTAATGTCAGCCAGCAATAAATTTTTAGGAATTTGAATGTTTGAAAGATCTATATTAAACTGTGGTACCTTACCTGTAATTTGATCTACGACTAAAAATGGTAAATTTGCTTCAAATACAGTATGAATTGATTTTATTTTTGCCTGAAAAATTTTAGAAACATTCGTAGAATTTGTTGCATTTATACCTACTACTGGAATTGAAACAGATTTATATGGTAAATTCAATGCATGTGCTAACTCGGTCGTACAAAATGAACTTTGGCTTCCGGAATCCAAAAGAGCTCTGCACCGCACTGGTTTATTATTAACATCGAAGATATCTATCAATGCAGTGAATAAAATAACACAGTTATTAAAAATACTTGTAGAACTCAAACTATTAATTTCGGATGCAGTTTCACCACTTTTGACGATTGTATATTTAATTTCAAGTTCATTTTCGTTATTTGTTGTATTAGACAAATTTCCTTTAGTATTAAAAAATTTAGTTGCATTACTAGCTTCATTTATATGTAATAATACGTTATGTTTCTTGTTACATATGCTACAATTGTATCCTCTACAAACATTAGCAAAGTGGCCCTTGCGAAGACAATTCACGCAACCCTTTAATTTCCTTACTGAATTTAGCCTAGAGACTGCATCTAACCGCAAAAAACTTTCACAATTATAAATTAAATGATCAGATTTATTGCAATATATACAAAATTGACCTTTAGTCTGTAAAGAAGCGTGACTTAACACTTTATTCTGTTTTACATTGGTATTATTATTTATATTTTTATTTATGCTGCATCTTTCCTTTAAAAAGTCAACAAATAAATCAATTCTCGGGGATTTTATTTTATGTATTTTAGTTTCCCATTCCTTACGTGTATATTTGTCAAGTTTCTTTTCTAATAAAAATAATAAAATTCTGTCCCACTCATCTACGGGTTCTTTTAGTTGCCTTAATGCTCTATAATTTAAATTGAATATGTCTAAGAAATTTCTTAAGTCAGAAAAATTTTCTTTATTGATTTTAGGCAAATCAAAAATATTTTTTAAATGGATTTTAATCAAAGATTTTGTATCCTCGTACCTGTCTTTTAACATATCCCATGCAATTTCATAATTTGAATCAGTACTTTCTAAGTCACCTATTAATTTTGCAGCTTCACCTTTTACTGCTGATTGCAAGAAGAATTTGCATAGAAGAATTTTTCTGTTGTAGACAAACTCGAATCATCATGAATTAGTGATTTAAATCGGTCGTGAAATGATGACCAACAATTTTCTTCACCCGAAAAAGATGGTAAGGAAATTTTTGGTAATCTTAGATTATGAGATATACCTGATCGCGGCCTAGAACTATCGACTATCAAAGATTCAATATCTGATACACCATCGTTCGTGTTCATCAAGGTTTTAGCATCATTTAGTAACTCATAAAATTTGTTTTCAAATTCTCTACGATCCTTATCAAAAACAATTTGATTTCTTTCCGTATCTTCTAAATTTTCCTCAATTTCCGATTGAATTGTTTCAAAATCGTCTAAAGATACTTTAAATCTTTCGAATCTATCGGCTACGTAAATTCTTTTTGAGGGATCTTGTTCGATTTCCTTCAAAAAATTCTCAAACCTTGTAACTGATGCCTTAATAATAGACCTTTTCTTATATAAATTCTTCATTTTTTCCGACTCGGCCATTTTATTTTATTTTTATCGCGCGCCTATGAAATGAGTTTTGATTTGTTTACTAGTAATAACTTTACAGAAAAACTGCGACCCTTTTGTACTTAGCCGCTCCGCCGGCGCCATCCGAATGTTTTGTCTACTTGGCTAATGAAAAAAACGGAGTATACTACCTTCTTACTAGGATCTAGGATGCAAAT
>NW_026614052.1:0-58031 GCF_026230105.1 Diorhabda sublineata | reverse complement strand
TTCTTCCTCATTTGAAGTCGAATTTAAACATTTCTCATATATTTGAATGAATTTGCATCTAACTTTGTCAGATATCGTCGATTTACATTCATTGAAGCCCATTGAAGTCGATTCTCACTCTGTGTTGATTGAAAATTTTCAAAGTCTATCTTCCTCATTTGAAGTCGAATTTAAACATTTCTCATATATTTGAATGAATTTGCATCTAACGTTGTCAGATATCGTCGATTTATATTCATTGAAGCCCATTGAAGTCGATTCTCACTTTGTGTTGATTGAAAATTTTCAAAGTCTATCTTCCTCATTTGAAGTCGAATTTCAACATTCCTCATATATTTGAATGAATTTGCATCTAACTTTGTCAGATATCGTCGATTTACATTCATTGAAGCCCATTGAAGTCGATTCTCACTCTGTGTTGATTGAAAATTTTCAAAGTCTATCTTCCTCATTTGAAGTCGAATTTAAACATTTCTCATATATTTGAATGAATTTGCATGTTACGTTGTCAGATATCGTCGATTTATATTCATTGAAGCCCATTGGAGTCGATTCTCACTTTGTGTTGATTGAAAATTTTCAAAGTCTATCTTCCTCATTTGAAGTCGAATTTCAACATTCCTCATATATTTGAATGAGTTTGTATCTGGCTTTGTCAGATATCCTCGATTTACATTCATTGAAGTCGATTCTCACTTTGTGTTGATTGAAAATTTTCAAAGTCTATCTTCCTCATTTGAAGTCGAATTTCAACATTTCTTATATATTTGAATGAGTTTGTATCTGACTTTGTCAGATATCCTCGATTTACATTCATTGAAGTCGATTCTCACTTTGTGTTGATTGAAAATTTTCAAAGCCTATCTTCCTCATTTGAAGTCGAATTTCAACATTTCTCATATATTTGAATGAGTTTGCATCTAACTTTGTCAGATATCGTTGATTTACATCCATTGAAGCCCATTGAAGTCGATTGTCACTTTGTGTTGATTGAAAATTTTCAAAGTCTATCTTCCTCATTTGAAGTCGAATTCCAACATTTCTCATATATTTGAATGAATTAGCATCTAACTTTGTCATATATCGTCGATTTACATTCATTGAAGCCCATTGAGGTCGAATGTCTCTTTGTGTTTATTGAAAATTTTCAAAGTCTATCTTCCTCATTTGAAGTCGAATTCCAACATTTCTTATATATTTGAGTGAGTTTGAATCTAACTTTGTCAGATATCGTCGATTTACATTCATTGAAGCCCATTGAGGTCGACGGTCACTTTGTGTTGATTGAAAATTTTCAAAGTCTATCTTCCTCATTTGAAGTCGAATTTCAACATTTCTTGTATATTTGAATGAGTTTGTATCTGTTTTTGTCAGATATCGTCGATTAACATCCATTGAAGCTCATTGAGGTCGACTGTCACTTTGTGTTGATTGAAAATTTTCAAAGTCTATCTTCCTCATTTGAAGTCGAATTTCAACATTCCTTATATATTTGAATGAGTTTGTATCTGACTTTGTCAGATATCGTCGATTAACATCCATTGAAGCCCATTGAGGTCGATTGTCACTTTGTGTTGATTGAAAATTTTCAAAGTCTATCTTCCTCATTTAAAGTCGAATTTCAACATTTCTTATATATTTGAGTGAATTTGCATCTAACTTTGTCAGATATCGTCGATTTACATTCATTGAAGCCCATTGAAGTCGATTCTCACTTTGTGTTGATTCAAAATTTTCAAAGTCTATCTTCCTCATTTGAAGTCGAATTTAAACATTTCTCATATATTTGAATGAATTTGCATCTAACTTTGTCAGATATCGTCGATTTACATTCATTGAAGCCCATTGAAGTCGATTCTCACTCTGTGTTGATTGAAAATTTTCAAAGTCTATCTTCCTCATTTGAAGTCGAATTTAAACATTTCTCATATATTTGAATGAATTTGCATCTAACGTTGTCAGATATCGTCGATTTATATTCATTGAAGCCCATTGAAGTCGATTCTCACTTTGTGTTGATTGAAAATTTTCAAAGTCTATCTTCCTCATTTGAAGTCGAATTTCAACATTCCTCATATATTTGAATGAATTTGCATCTAACTTTGTCAGATATCGTCGATTTACATTCATTGAAGCCCATTGAAGTCGATTCTCACTCTGTGTTGATTGAAAATTTTCAAAGTCTATCTTCCTCATTTGAAGTCGAATTTAAACATTTCTCATATATTTGAATGAATTTGCATCTTACGTTGTCAGATATCGTCGATTTATATTCATTGAAGCCCATTGGAGTCGATTCTCACTTTGTGTTGATTGAAAATTTTCAAAGTCTATCTTCCTCATTTGAAGTCGAATTTCAACATTCCTCATATATTTGAATGAATTTGCATCTAACTTTTTCAGATATCGTCGATTTACATTCATTGAAGCCCATTGAAGTCGATTCTCACTTTGTGTTGATTAAAAATTTTCAAAGCCTATCTTCCTCAATTGAAGTCGAATTTCAACATTTCTAATATATTTGAATGAGTTTGCATCTAACTTTGTCAGATATCGTTGATTTACATCCATTGAAGCCCATTGAAGTCGATTGTCACTTTGTGTTGATTGAAAATTTTCAAAGTCTATCTTCCTCATTTGAAGTCGAATTTCAACATTTCTCATATATTTGAATGAATTTGCATCTAACTTTGTCAGATATCGTCGATTTACATTCATTGAAGCCCATTGAAGTCGATTCTTATTTTGTGTTGATTGAAAATTTTCAAAGCCTATCTTCCTCATTTCAAGTCGAATTTCAACATTTCTAATATATTTGAATGAGTTTGCATCTAACTTTGTCAGATATCGTCGATTTACATTCATTGAAGCCCATTGAAGTCGATTCTCACTTTGTGTTGATTGAAAATTTTCAAAGTCTATCTTCCTCATTTGAAGTCGAATTTAAACATTTTTCATATATTTGAATGAATTTGCATCTAACTTTGTCAGATATCGTCGATTTACATTCATTGAAGCCCATTGAAGTCGATTCTCACTTTGTGTTGATTGAAAATTTTCAAAGTCTATCTTCCTCATTTGAAGTCGAATTTCACCATTCCTCATATATTTGAATGAATTTGCATCTAACTTTGTCAGATATCGTCGATTTATATTCATTGAAGCCCATTGAGGTCGAATGTCACTTTGTGTTTATTGAAAATTTTCAGAGTCTATCTTCCTCATTTGAAGTCGAATTTAAACATTTCTCATATATTTAAATGAATTTGCATCTAACGTTGTCAGATATCGTCGATTTATATTCATTGAAGCCCATTGAAGTCGATTCTCACTTTGTGTTGATTGAAAATTTTCAAAGTCTATCTTCCTCATTTGAAGTCGAATTTAAACATTTCTCATATATTTGAATGCATTTGCATCTAACGTTGTCAGATATCGTCGATTTATATTCATTGAAGCCCATTGAAGTCGATTCTCACTTTGTGTTGATTGAAAATTTTCAAAGTCTATCTTCCTCATTTGAAGTCAAATTTCACCATTCCTCATATATTTGAATGCATTTCCATCTAACTTTGTCAGATATCGTCGATTTACATTCATTGAAGCCCATTGAAGTCGATTCTTATTTTGTGTTGATTGAAAATTTTCAAAGCCTATCTTCCTCATTTGAAGTCGAATTTCAACATTTCTAATATATTTGAATGAGTTTGCATCTAACTTTGTCAGATATCGTCGATTTACATCCATTGAAGCCCATTGAAGTCGATTGTCACTTTGTGTTGATTGAAAATTTTCAAAGTCTATCTTCCTCATTTGAAGTCGAATTTCAACATTTCTCATATATTTGAATGAATTTGCATCTAACTTTGTCAGATATCGTCGATTTACATTCATTGAAGCCCATTGAAGTCGATTCTTATTTTGTGTTGATTGAAAATTTTCAAAGCCTATCTTCCTCATTTGAAGTCGAATTTCAACATTTCTAATATATTTGAATGAGTTTGCATCTAACTTTGTCAGATATCGTCGATTTACATTCATTGAAGCCCATTGAAGTCGATTCTCACTTTGTGTTGATTGAAAATTTTCAAAGTCTATCTTCCTCATTTGAAGTCGAATTTAAACATTTTTCATATATTTGAATGAATTTGCATCTAACTTTGTCAGATATCGTCGATTTACATTCATTGAAGTCGATTCTCACTTTGTGTTGATTGAAAATTTTCAAAGTCTATCTTCCTCATTTGAAGTCGAATTTCACCATTCCTCATATATTTGAATGAATTTGCATCTAACTTTGTCAGATATCGTCGATTTATATTCATTGAAGCCCATTGAGGTCGAATGTCACTTTGTGTTTATTGAAAATTTTCAGAGTCTATCTTCCTCATTTGAAGTCGAATTTAAACATTTCTCATATATTCAAATGAATTTGCATCTAACGTTGTCAGATATCGTCGATTTATATTCATTGAAGCCCATTGAAGTCGATTCTCACTTTGTGTTGATTGAAAATTTTCAAAGTCTATCTTCCTCATTTGAAGTCGAATTTCAACATTCCTCATATATTTGAATGAATTTGCATCTAACTTTGTCAGATATCGTCGATTTACATTCATTGAAGCCCATTGAGGTCGACTGTCACTTTGTGTTGATTGAAAATTTTCAAAGTCTATCTTCCTCATTTGAAGTCGAATTTCAACATTCCTCATATATTTGAATGAATTTGCATCTAACTTTGTCAGATATCGTCGATTTACATTCATTGAAGCCCATTGAGGTCGACTGTCACTTTGTGTTGATTGAAAATTTTCAAAGTCTATCTTCCTCATTTGAAGTCGAATTTCAACATTTCTAATATAATTGAATGAGTTTGCATCTAACTTCGTCAGATATCGTCGATTTACATTCATTGAAGCCCATTGAAGTCGATTCTCACTTTGTGTTGATTGAAAATTTTCAAAGTCTATCTTCCTCATTTGAAGTCGAATTTAAACATTTCTCATATATTTGAATGAATTTGCATCTAACTTTGTCAGATATCGTCGATTTACATTCATTGAAGCCCATTGAAGTCGATTCTCACTTTGTGTTGATTGAAAATTTTCAAAGTCTATCTTCCTCATTTGAAGTCGAATTTAAACATTTCTCATATATTTGAATGAATTTGCATCTAACGTTGTCAGATATCGTCGATTTATATTCATTGAAGCCCATTGAAGTCGATTCTCACATTGTGTTGATTGAAAATTTTCAAAGTCTATCTTCCTCATTTGAAGTCGATTTTCACCATTCCTCATATATTTGAATGAATTTGCATCTAACTTTGTCAGATATCGTCGATTTACATTCATTGAAGCCCATTGAAGTCGATTCTTATTTTGTGTTGATTGAAAATTTTCAAAGCCTATCTTCCTCATTTGAAGTCGAATTTCAACATTTCTAATATATTTGAATGAGTTTGCATCTAACTTTGTCAGATATCGTTGATTTACATCCATTGAAGCCCATTGAAGTCGATTGTCACTTTGTGTTGATTGAAAATTTTCAAAGTCTATCTTCCTCATTTGAAGTCGAATTTCAACATTTCTCATATATTTGAATGAATTTGCATCTAACTTTGTCAGATATCGTCGATTTACATTCATTGAAGCCCATTGAAGTCGATTCTTATTTTGTGTTGATTGAAAATTTTCAAAGCCTATCTTCCTCATTTGAAGTCGAATTTCAACATTTCTAATATATTTGAATGAGTTTGCATCTAACTTTGTCAGATATCGTCGATTTACATTCATTGAAGCCCATCGAAGTCGATTCTCACTTTGTGTTGATTGAAAATTTTCAAAGTCTATCTTCCTCATTTGAAGTCGAATTCAAACATTTTTCATATATTTGAATGAATTTGCATCTAACTTTGTCAGATATCGTCGATTTACATTCATTGAAGCCCATTGAAGTCGATTCTCACTTTGTGTTGATTGAAAATTTTCAAAGTCTATCTTCCTCATTTGAAGTCGAATTTCACCATTCCTCATATATTTGAATGAATTTGCATCTAACTTTGTCAGATATCGTCGATTTATATTCATTGAAGCCCATTGAGGTCGAATGTCACTTTGTGTTTATTGAAAATTTTCAGAGTCTATCTTCCTCATTTGAAGTCGAATTTAACCATTTCTCATATATTTAAATGAATTTGCATCTAACGTTGTCAGATATCGTCGATTTATATTCATTGAAGCCCATTGAAGTCGATTCTCACTTTGTGTTGATTGAAAATTTTCAAAGTCTATCTTCCTCATTTGAAGTCGAATTTCAACATTTCTAATATAATTGAATGAGTTTGCATCTAACTTTGTCAGATATCGTCGATTTACATTCATTGAAGCCCATTGAAGTCGATTCTCACTTTGTGTTGATTGAAAATTTTCAAAGTCTATCTTCCTCATTTGAAGTCGAATTTAAACATTTCTCATATATTTGAATGAATTTGCATCTAACTTTGTCAGATATCGTCGATTTACATTCATTGAAGCCCATTGAAGTCGATTCTCACTTTGTGTTGATTGAAAATTTTCAAAGTCTATCTTCCTCATTTGAAGTCGAATTTAAACATTTCTCATATATTTGAATGAATTTGCATCTAACGTTGTCAGATATCGTCGATTTATATTCATTGAAGCCCATTGAAGTCGATTCTCACTTTGTGTTGATTGAAAATTTTCAAAGTCTATCTTCCTCATTTGAAGTCGAATTTCACCATTCCTCATATATTTGAATGAATTTGCATCTAACTTGGTCAGATATCGTCGATTTACATTCATTGAAGCCCATTGAAGTCGATTCTCACTCTGTGTTGATTAAAAATTTTCAAAGTCTATCTTCCTCATTTGAAGTCGAATTTCATCATTTCTCATATATTTGAATGAGTTTGCATCTAACGTTGTCAGATATCGTCGATTTATATTCATTGAAGCCCATTGAAGTCGATTCTCACTTTGTGTTGATTGAAAATTTTCAAAGTCTATCTTCCTCATTAGAAGTCGAATTTCAACATTCCTCATATATTTGAATGAATTTGCATCTAACTTTGTCAGATATCGTAGATTTACATTCATTGAAGCCCATTGAGGTCGATTCTCACTTTGTGTTGATTGAAAATTTTCAAAGTCTATCTTCCTCATTTGAAGTCGAATTTAAACATTTCTCATATATTTGAATGAATTTGCATCTAACGTTGTCAGATATCGTCGATTTATATTCATTGAAGCCCATTGAAGTCGATTCTCACTTTGTGTTGATTGAAAATTTTCAAAGTCTATCTTCCTCATTAGAAGTCGAATTTCACCATTCCTCATATATTTGAATGAATTTACATCTAACTTTGTCAGATATCGTCGATTTACATTCATTGAAGCCCATTGAAGTCGATTCTCACTTTGTGTTGATTAAAAATTTTCAAAGCCTATCTTCCTCAATTGAAGTCGAATTTCAACATTTCTAATATATTTGAATGAGTTTGCATCTAACTTTGTCAGATATCGTTGATTTACATCCATTGAAGCCCATTGAAGTCGATTGTCACTTTGTGTTGATTGAAAATTTTCAAAGTCTATCTTCCTCATTTGAAGTCGAATTTCAACATTTCTCATATATTTGAATGAATTTGCATCTAACTTTGTCAGATATCGTCGATTTACATTAATTGAAGCCCATTGAAGTCGATTCTTATTTTGTGTTGATTGAAAATTTTCAAAGCCTATCTTCCTCATTTGAAGTCGAATTTCAACATTTCTAATATATTTGAATGAGTTTGCATCTAACTTTGTCAGATATCGTCTATTTACATTCATTGAAGCCCATTGAAGTCGATTCTCACTTTGTGTTGATTGAAAATTTTCAAAGTCTATCTTCCTCATTTGAAGTCGAATTTAAACATTTTTCATATATTTGAATGAATTTGCATCTAACTTTGTCAGATATCGTCGATTTACATTCATTGAAGCCCATTGAAGTCGATTCTCACTTTGTGTTTATTGAAAATTTTCAAAGTCTATCTTCCTCATTTGAAGTCGAATTTCACCATTCCTCATATATTTGAATGAATTTGCATCTAACTTTGTCAGATATCGTCGATTTATATTCATTGAAGCCCATTGAGGTCGAATGTCACTTTGTGTTTATTGAAAATTTTCAGAGTCTATCTTCCTCATTTGAAGTCGAATTTAAACATTTCTCATATATTTAAATGAATTTGCATCTAACGTTGTCAGATATCGTCGATTTATATTCATTGAAGCCCATTGAAGTCGATTCTCACTTTGTGTTGATTGAAAATTTTCAAAGTCTATCTTCCTCATTTGAAGTCGAATTTCAACATTCCTCATATATTTGAATGAATTTGCATCTAACTTTGTCAGATATCGTCGATTTACATTCATTGAAGCCCATTGAGGTCGACTGTCACTTTGTGTTGATTGAAAATTTTCAAAGTCTATCTTCCTCATTTGAAGTCGAATTTCAACATTTCTAATATAATTGAATGAGTTTGCATCTAACTTTGTCAGATATCGTCGATTTACATTCATTGAAGCCCATTGAAGTCGATTCTCACTTTGTGTTGATTGAAAGTTTTCAAAGTCTATCTTCCTCATTTGAAGTCGAATTTAAACATTTCTCATATATTTGAATGAATTTGCATCTAACTTTGTCAGATATCGTCGATTTACATTCATCGAAGCCCATTGAAGTCGATTCTCACTTTGTGTTGATTGAAAATTTTCAAAGTCTATCTTCCTCATTTGAAGTCGAATTAAAACATTTCTCATATATTTGAATGAATTTGCATCTAACGTTGTCAGATATCGTCGATTTATATTCATTGAAGCCCATTGAAGTCGATTCTCACTTTGTGTTGATTGAAAATTTTCAAAGTCTATCTTCCTCATTTGAAGTCGAATTTCACCATTCCTCATATATTTGAATGAATTTGCATCTAACTTTGTCAGATATCGTCGATTTACATTCATTGAAGCCCATTGAAGTCGATTCTCACTCTGTGTTGATTAAAAATTTTCAAAGTCTATCTTCCTCATTTGAAGTCGAATTTCATCATTTCTCATATATTTGAATGAGTTTGCATCTAACGTTGTCAGATATCGTCGATTTATATTCATTGAAGCCCATTGAGGTCGAATGTCACTTTGTGTTTATTGAAAATTTTCAGAGTCTATCTTCCTCATTTGAAGTCGAATTTAAACATTTCTCATATATTTAAATGAATTTGCATCTAACGTTGTCAGATATCGTCGATTTATATTCATTGAAGCCCATTGAATTCGATTCTCACTTTGTGTTGATTGAAAATTTTCAAAGTCTATCTTCCTCATTTGAAGTCGAATTTCAACATTCCTCATATATTTGAATGAATTTGCATCTAACTTTGTCAGATATCGTCGATTTACATTCATTGAAGCCCATTGAGGTCGACTGTCACTTTGTGTTGATTGAAAATTTTCAAAGTCTATCTTCCTCATTTGAAGTCGAATTTCAACATTTCTTATATATTTGAATGAGTTTGTATCTGACTTTGTCAGATATCGTCGATTAACATCCATTGAAGCCCATTGAGGTCGATTGTCACTTTGTGTTGATTGAAAATTTTCAAAGTCTATCTTCCTCATTTAAAGTCGAATTTCAACATTTCTTATATATTTGAGTGAGTTTGCATCTAACTTTGTCAGATATCGTCGATTTACATTCATTGATGCCCATTGAGGTCGATTGTCACTTTGTGTTGATTGAAAATTTTCAAAGTCTATCTTCCTCATTTGAAGTCGAATTTCAACATATCTTATATATTTGAGTGAGTTCGCATCTGACTTTGTCAGATATCGTCGATTAACATCCATTGAAGCCCATTGAAGTCGATTGTCACTTTGTGTTTATTGAAAATTTCCAAAGTCTATCTTCCCCATTTGAAGTCGAATTTCAACATTTCTTATATATTTGAATGAGTTTGTATCTGACTTTGTCAGATATCGTCGATTAACATCCATTGAAGCCCATTGAGGTCGATTGTCACTTTGTGTTGATTGAAGATTTTCAAAGTCTATCTTCCTCATTTGAAGTCGAATTTAAAAATTTCTCATATATTTGAATGAGTTTGCATCTAACGTTGTCGGATATCGTCGATTTACATTCATTGAAGCCCATTGAAGTCAATTCTCACTTTGTGTTGATTGAAAATCTCCAAAGTCTATCTTCCTCATTTGAAGTCGAATTTCAACATTTCTCATATATTTGAATGAATTTGCATCTAACTTTGTCAGATATCGTCGATTTACATTCATTGAAGCCCATTGAGATCGAATGTCACTTTGTGTTTATTGAAAATTTTCAAAGTCTATCTTCCTCATTTGAAGTCGAATTCCAACATTTCTTATATATTTGAGTGAGTTTGAATCTAACTTTGTCAGATATCGTCGATTTACATTCATTGAAGCCCATTGAGGTCGACTGTCACTTTGTGTTGATTGAAAATTTTCAAAGTCTATCTTCCTCATTTGAAGTCGAATTTCAACATTTCTTATATATTTGAATGAGTTTGTATCTGACTTTGTCAGATATCGTCGATTAACATCCATTGAAGCCCATTGAGGTCGATTGTCACTTTGTGTTGATTGAAAATTTTCAAAGTCTATCTTCATCATTTAAAGTCGAATTTCAACATTTCTTATATATTTGAGTGAGTTTGTATCTGACTTTTTCAGATATCGTCGATTAACATCCATTGAAGCCCATTGAGGTCGATTGTCACTTTGTGTTGATTGAAAATTTTCAAATTCTATCTTCCTCATTTAAAGTCGAATTTCAACATTTCTTATATATTTGAGTGAGTTTGCATCTGACTTTGTCAGATATCGTCGATTAACATCCATTGAAGCCCATTGAAGTCGATTGTCACTTTGTGTTTATTGAAAATTTTCAAAGTCTATCTTCCTCATTTGAAGTCGAATTTAAACATTTCTCATATATTTGAATGAGTTTGCATCTAACGTTTTCGGATATCGTCGATTTACTTTCATTGAAGCCCATTGAAGTCAATTCTCACTTTGTGTTGATTGAAAATCTCCAAAGTCTATCTTCCTCATTTGAAGTCGAATTTCAACATTTCTTATATATTTGAATGAGTTTGTATCTGACTTTGTCAGATATCGTCGATTAACATTCATTGAAGCCCATTGAGGTCGATTGTCACTTTGTGTTGATTGAAAATTTTCAAAGTCTATCTTCCTCATTTGAAGTCGAATTTCAACATTTCTTATATATTTGAGTGAGTTCGCATCTGACTTTGTCAGATATCGTCGATTAACATCCATTGAAGCCCATTGAAGTCGATTGTCACTTTGTGTTTATTGAAAATTTTCAAAGTCTATCTTCCCCATTTGAAGTCGAATTTCAACATTTCTTATATATTTGAATGAGTTTGTATCTGACTTTGTCAGATATCGTCGATTTACATCCATTGAAGCCCATTGAAGTCGATTCTCACTTTGTGTTGATTGAAAATTTTCAAAGTCTATCTTCCTCATTTGAAGTCGAATTTCAACATTTCTCATATATTTGAGTGAGTTTGCATCTAACTTTGTCAGATATCGTCGATTTACATTCATTGAAGCCCATTGAGGTCGATTGTCACTTTGTGTTGATTGAAAATTTTCAAAGTCTATCTTCCTCATTTGAAGTCGAATTTCAACATATCTTATATATTTGAGTGAGTTCGCATCTGACTTTGTCAGATATCGTCGATTAACATCCATTGAAGCCCATTGAAGTCGATTGTCACTTTGTGTTTATTGAAAATTTCCAAAGTCTATCTTCCCCATTTGAAGTCGAATTTCAACATTTCTTATATATTTGAATGAGTTTGTATCTGACTTTGTCAGATATCGTCGATTTACATTCATTGAAGCCCATTGAAGTCGATTCTCACTTTGTGTTGATTAAAAATTTTCAAAGTCTATCTTCCTCATTTGGAGTCGAATTTCAACATTTCTCATATATTTGAATGAGTTTGCATCTAACGTTGTCAGATATCGTCGATTTATATTCATTGAAGCCCATTGAAGTCGATTCTCACTTTGTGTTGATTGAAAATTTTCAAAGTCTATCTTCCTCATTTGAAGTCGAATTTCATCATTTCTCATATATTTGGATGAGTTTGCATCTAACGTTGTCAGATATCGTCGATTTACATTCATTGAAGCCCATTGAAGTCGATTCTCACTTTGTGTTGATTAAAAATTTTCAAAGCCTATCTTCCTCATTTGAAGTCGAATTTCATCATTTCTCATATATTTGGATGAGTTTGCATCTAACGTTGTCAGATATCGTCGATTTATATTCATTGAAGCCCATTGAAGTCGATTCTCACTTTGTGTTGATTGAAAATTTTCAAAGTCTATCTTCCTCATTTGAAGTCGAATTTCAACATTTCTCATATATTTGAATGAATTTGCATCTAACGTTGTCAGATATCGTCGACTTACATTCATTGAAGCCCACTGAAGTCGATTCTCACTTTGTGTTGATTGAAAAATATCAAAGTCTATCTTCCTCATTTGAAGTCGAATTTCAACATTTCTTATATATTTGAATGAGTTTGTATCTGACTTTGTCAGATATCCTCGATTTACAATCATTGAATCCCATTGAAGACGATTCTCACTTTGTGTTGATTGAAAATTTTCAAAATCTATCTTCCTCATTTGAAGTCGAATTTCAACATTTCTCATATATTTGAATGAGTTTGCATCTAACTTTGTCAGATATCGTCGATTTATATTCATTGAAGCCCATTGAAGTCGATTCTCACTTTGTGTTGATTGAAAATTTTCAAAATCTATCTTCCTCATTTAAAGTCAAATTTCAACATTTCTTATATATTTGAGTGAGTTTGCATCTAACTTTGTCAGATATCGTCGATTTACATTCATTGAAGCCCATTGAGATCGATTGTCACTTTGTGTTGATTGAAAATTTTTAAAGTCTATCTTCCTCATTTGAAGTCGAATTTCAACATTTCTCATATATTTGAATGAGTTTGCATCTAACTTTGTCAGATATCGTCGATTTACATTCATTGAAGCCCATTGAAGTCGATTCTCACTTTGTGTTGATTAAAAATTTTCAAAGTCTATCTTCCTCATTTGGAGTCGAATTTCAACATTTCTCATATATTTGAATGAGTTTGCATCTAACGTTGTCAGATATCGTCGATTTATATTCATTGAAGCCCATTGAAGTCGATTCTCACTTTGTGTTGATTGAAAATTTTCAAAGTCTATCTTCCTCATTTGAAGTCGAATTTCAACATTTCTCATATATTTGAATGAATTTGCATCTAACGTTGTCGGATATCGTCGACTTACATTCATTGAAGCCCATTGAAGTCGATTCTCACTTTGTGTTGATTGAAAAATATCAAAGACTATCTTCCTCATTTGAAGTCGAATTTCAACATTTCTTATGTATTTGGATGAGTTTGTATCTGACTTTGTCAGATATCCTCGATTTACAATCATTGAATCCCATTGAAGTCGATTCTCACTTTGTGTTGATTGAAAATTTTCAAAATCTATCTTCCTCATTTAAAGTCAAATTTCAACATTCCTTATATATTTGAGTGAGTTTGCATCTAACTTTGTCAGATATCGTCGATTTATATTCATTGAAGCCCATTGAAGTCGATTCTCACTTTGTGTTGATTGAAAATTTTCAAAATCTATCTTCCTCATTTAAAGTCAAATTTCAACATTCCTTATATATTTGAGTGAGTTCGCATCTGACTTTGTCAGATATCGTCGATTTACATTCATTGAAGCCCATTGAAGTCGATTCTCACTTTGTGTTGATTAAAAATTTTCAAAGTCTATCTTCCTCATTTGGAGTCGAATTTCAACATTTCTCATATATTTGAATGAGTTTGCATCTAACGTTGTCAGATATCGTCGATTTATATTCATTGAAGCCCATTGAAGTCGATTCTCACTTTGTGTTGATTGAAAATTTTCAAAGTCTATCTTCCTCATTTGAAGTCGAATTTCAACATTTCTCATATATTTGAATGAATTTGCATCTAACGTTGTCAGATATCGTCGACTTACATTCATTGAAGCCCATTGAAGTCGATTCTCACTTTGTGTTGATTGAAAAATATCAAAGTCTATCTTCCTCATTTGAAGTCGAATTTCAACATTTCTTATGTATTTGAATGAGTTTGTATCTGACTTTGTCAGATATCCTCGATTTACAATCATTGAATCCCATTGAAGTCGATTCTCACTTTGTGTTGATTGAAAATTTTCAAAATCTATCTTCCTCATTTAAAGTCAAATTTCAACATTCCTTATATATTTGAGTGAGTTTGCATCTAACTTTGTCAGATATCGTCGATTTATATTCATTGAAGCCCATTGAAGTCGATTCTCACTTTGTGTTGATTGAAAATTTTCAAAATCTATCTTCCTCATTTAAAGTCAAATTTCAACATTTCTTATATATTTGAGTGAGTTCGCATCTGACTTTGTCAGATATCGTCGATTTACATTCATTGAAGCCCATTGAAGTCGATTCTCACTTTGTGTTGATTGAAAATTTTTAAAGTCTATCTTCCCCATTTGAGGTCGAATTTCAACATTTCTTATATATTTGAATGAATTTGCATCTAACTTTGTCAGATATCGTCGATTTACATTAATTGAAGCCCATTGAAGTCGATTCTCACTTTGTGTTGATTGAAAATTTTCAAAGTCTATCTTCCTCATTTGAAGTCGAATTTCAACATTTCTTATATATTTGAATGAGTTTGTATCTGACCTTGTCAGATATCCTCGATTTACAATCATTGAATCCCATTGAAGTCGATTCTCACTTTGTGTTGATTGAAAATTTTCAAAATCTATCTTCCTCATTTGAAGTCGAATTTCAACATTTCTTATATATTTGAATGAGTTTGTATCTAACGTTGTCAGATATCGTCGATTTACATTCATTGAAGCCCATTGAAGTCGATTCTCACTTTGTGTTGATTGAAAATTTTCAAAATCTATCTTCCTCATTTGAAGTCGAATTTCAACATTTCTTATATATTTGAATGAGTTAGTATCTAACGTTGTCAGATATCGTCGATTTACATTCATTGAAGCCCATTGAAGTCGATTCTCACTTTGTGTTGATTGAAAATTTTCAAAATCTATCTTCCTCATTTAAAGTCAAATTTCAACATTTCTTATATATTTGAGTGAGTTTGCATCTAACTTTGTCAGATATCGTCGATTTACTTTCATTGAAGCCCATTGAAGTCGATTCTCACTTTGTGTTGATTGAAAATTTTTAAAGTCTATCTTCCCCATTTGAGGTCGAATTTCAACATTTCTTATATATTTGAATGAATTTGCATCTAACTTTGTCAGATATCGTCGATTTACATTAATTGAAGCCCATTGAAGTCGATTCTCACTTTGTGTTGATTGAAAATTTTCAAAATCTATCTTCCTCATTTAAAGTCAAATTTCAACATTTCTTATATATTTGAGTGAGTTTGCATCTAACTTTGTCAGATATCGTCGATTTTACATTCATTGAAGCCCATTGAAGTCGATTCTCACTTTGTGTTGATTGAAAATTTTCAAAGTCTATCTTCCTCATTTGAAGTCGAATTTCAACATTTCTTATATATTTGAATGAGTTTGTATCTGACTTTGTCAGATATCCTCGATTTACAATCATTGAATCCCATTGAAGTCGATTCTCACTTTGTGTTGATTGAAAATTTTCAAAATCTATCTTCCTCATTTGAAGTCGAATTTCAACATTTCTTATATATTTGAATGAGTTTGTATCTGACTTTGTCAGATATCCTCGATTTACATTCATTGAAGCCCATTGAAGTCGATTGTCACTTTGTGTTGATTGAAAATTTTTAAAGTCTATCTTCCTCATTTGAAGTCGAATTTCAACATTTCTCATATATTTGAATGAGTTTGCATCTAACTTTGTCAGATATCGTCGATTTACATTCATTGAAGCCCATTGAAGTCGATTCTCACTTTGTGTTGATAAAAAATTTTCAAAGTCTATCTTCCTCATTTGGAGTCGAATTTCAACATTTCTCATATATTTGAATGAGTTTGCATCTAACGTTGTCAGGTATCGTCGATTTATATTCATTGAAGTCCATTGAAGTCGATTCTCACTTTGTGTTGATTGAAAATTTTCAAAGTCTATCTTCCTCATTTGAAGTCGAATTTCAACATTTCTCATATATTTGAATGAATTTGCATCTAACGTTGTCAGATATCGTCGATTTACATTCATTGAAGCCCATTGAAGTCGATTCTCACTTTGTGTTTATTGAAAATATCAAAGTCTATCTTCCTCATTTGAAGTCGAATTTCAACATTTCTTATATATTTGAATGAGTTTGCATCTAACTTTGTCAGATATCGTCGATTTACATTCATTGAAGCCCATTGAGGTCGATTGTCACTTTGTGTTGATTGAAAATTTTCAAAGTCTATCTTCCTCATTTGAAGTCGAATTTCAACATTTCTTATATATTTGAGTGAGTTCGCATCTGACTTTGTCAGATATCGTCGATTTACATTCATTGAAGCCCATTGAGGTCGATTGTCACTTTGTGTTGATTGAAAATTTTCAAAGTCTATCTTCCTCATTTGAAGTCGAATTTCAACATTTCTTATATATTTGAGTGAGTTCGCATCTGACTTTGTCAGATATCGTCGATTAACATCCATTGAAGCCCATTGAAGTCGATTCTCACTTTGTGTTGATTGAAAATTTTCAAAGCCTATCTTCCTCATTTGAAGTCGAATTTCAACATTTCTAATATAATTGAATGAGTTTGCATCTAACTTTGTCAGATATCGTCGATTTACATTCATTGAAGCCCATTGAAGTCGATTCTCACTTTGTGTTGATTGAAAATTTTTAAAGTCTATCTTCCCCATTTGAGGTCGAATTTCAACATTTCTTATATATTTGAATGAATTTGCATCTAACTTTGTCAGATATCGTCGATTTACATTCATTGAAGCCCATTGAAGTCGATTCTCACTTTGTGTTGATTGAAAAATATCAAAGTCTATCTTCCTCATTTGAAGTCGAATTTCAACATTTCTTATATATTTGAATGAGTTTGTATCTGACTTTGTCAGATATCCTCGATTTACAATCATTGAATCCCATTGAAGTCGATTCTCACTTTGTGTTGATTGAAAATTTTCAAAATCTATCTTCCTCATTTGAAGTCGAATTTCAACATTTCTTATATATTTGAATGAGTTTGTATCTGACTTTGTCAGATATCCTCGATTTACATTCATTGAAGCCCATTGAAGTCGATTGTCACTTTGTGTTGATTGAAAATTTTTAAAGTCTATCTTCCTCATTTGAAGTCGAATTTCAACATTTCTCATATATTTGAATGAGTTTGCATCTAACTTTGTCAGATATCGTCGATTTACATTCATTGAAGCCCATTGAAGTCGATTCTCACTTTGTGTTGATAAAAAATTTTCAAAGTCTATCTTCCTCATTTGGAGTCGAATTTCAACATTTCTCATATATTTGAATGAGTTTGCATCTAACGTTGTCAGGTATCGTCGATTTATATTCATTGAAGTCCATTGAAGTCGATTCTCACTTTGTGTTGATTGAAAATTTTCAAAGTCTATCTTCCTCATTTGAAGTCGAATTTCAACATTTCTCATATATTTGAATGAATTTGCATCTAACGTTGTCAGATATCGTCGATTTACATTCATTGAAGCCCATTGAAGTCGATTCTCACTTTGTGTTTATTGAAAATATCAAAGTCTATCTTCCTCATTTGAAGTCGAATTTCAACATTTCTTATATATTTGAATGAGTTTGCATCTAACTTTGTCAGATATCGTCGATTTACATTCATTGAAGCCCATTGAGGTCGATTGTCACTTTGTGTTGATTGAAAATTTTCAAAGTCTATCTTCCTCATTTGAAGTCGAATTTCAACATTTCTTATATATTTGAGTGAGTTCGCATCTGACTTTGTCAGATATCGTCGATTTACATTCATTGAAGCCCATAGAAGTCGATTGTCACTTTGTGTTGATTGAAAATTTTCAAAGTCTATCTTCCTCATTTGAAGTCGAATTTCAACATTTCTCTTATATTTGAATGAGTTTGCATCTAACGTTGTCAGATATCGTCGATTTACATTCATTGAAGCCCATTGAAGTCGATTCTCACTTAGTGTTGATTGAAAATTTTCAAAGTCCATCTTCCTCATTTGAAGTCGAATTTCAACATTTCTTATATATTTGAATTAGTTTTTATTTGACTTTGTCAGATATCCTCGATTTACATTCATTGAAGCCCATTGAAGTCGTTTCTCACTTTGTTTTGATTGAAAATTTTCAAAGTCTATCTTCCCCATTTGAGGTCGAATTTCAACATTTCTTATATATTTGAATGAATTTGCATCTAACTTTGTCAGATATCGTCGATTTACATTCATTGAAGCCCATTGAAGTCGATTCTCACTTTGTGTTGATTGAAAATTTTCAAAGTCTATCTTCCTCATTTGAAGTCGAATTTCAACATTTCTCATATATTTGAATGAGTTTGCAAATAACTTTTTCAGATATCGTCGATTTACATTCATTGAAGCCCATAGAAGTCGATTCTCACTTTGTGTTGATTGAAAATTTTCAAAGTCTATCTTCCTCATTTGAAGTCGAATTTCAACATTTCTCTTATGTTTGAATGAGTTTGCATCTAACGTTGTCAGATATCGTCGATTTACATTCATTGAAGCCCATTGAAGTCGATTGTCACTTTGTGTTGATTGAAAATTTTTAAAGTCTATCTTCCTCATTTGAAGTCGAATTTCAACATTTCTCATATATTTGAATGAGTTTGCATCTAACTTTGTCAGATATCGTCGATTTACATTCATTGAAGCCCATTGAAGTCGATTCTCACTTTGTGTTGATAAAAAATTTTCAAAGTCTATCTTCCTCATTTGGAGTCGAATTTCAACATTTCTCATATATTTGAATGAGTTTGCATCTAACGTTGTCAGGTATCGTCGATTTATATTCATTGAAGTCCATTGAAGTCGATTCTCACTTTGTGTTGATTGAAAATTTTCAAAGTCTATCTTCCTCATTTGAAGTCGAATTTCAACATTTCTCATATATTTGAATGAATTTGCATCTAACGTTGTCAGATATCGTCGATTTACATTCATTGAAGCCCATTGAAGTCGATTCTCACTTTGTGTTTATTGAAAATATCAAAGTCTATCTTCCTCATTTGAAGTCGAATTTCAACATTTCTTATATATTTGAATGAGTTTGCATCTAACTTTGTCAGATATCGTCGATTTACATTCATTGAAGCCCATTGAGGTCGATTGTCACTTTGTGTTGATTGAAAATTTTCAAAGTCTATCTTCCTCATTTGAAGTCGAATTTCAACATTTCTTATATATTTGAGTGAGTTCGCATCTGACTTTGTCAGATATCGTCGATTTACATTCATTGAAGCCCATTGAGGTCGATTGTCACTTTGTGTTGATTGAAAATTTTCAAAGTCTATCTTCCTCATTTGAAGTCGAATTTCAACATTTCTTATATATTTGAGTGAGTTCGCATCTGACTTTGTCAGATATCGTCGATTAACATCCATTGAAGCCCATTGAAGTCGATTCTCACTTTGTGTTGATTGAAAATTTTCAAAGCCTATCTTCCTCATTTGAAGTCGAATTTCAACATTTCTAATATAATTGAATGAGTTTGCATCTAACTTTGTCAGATATCGTCGATTTACATTCATTGAAGCCCATTGAAGTCGATTCTCACTTTGTGTTGATTGAAAATTTTTAAAGTCTATCTTCCCCATTTGAGTTCGAATTTCAACATTTCTTATATATTTGAATGAATTTGCATCTAACTTTGTCAGATATCGTCGATTTACATTCATTGAAGCCCATTGAAGTCGATTCTCACTTTGTGTTGATTGAAAAATATCAAAGTCTATCTTCCTCATTTGAAGTCGAATTTCAACATTTCTTATATATTTGAATGAGTTTGTATCTGACTTTGTCAGATATCATCGATTTACAATCATTGAATCCCATTGAAGTCGATTCTCACTTTGTGTTGATTGAAAATTTTCAAAATCTATCTTCCTCATTTGAAGTCGAATTTCAACATTTCTCATATATTTGAATGAGTTTGCATCTAACTTTTTCAGATATCGTCGATTTATATTCATTGAAGCCCATTGAAGTCGATTCTCACTTTGTGTTGATTGAAAATTTTCAAAATCTATCTTCCTCATTTAAAGTCGAATTTCAACATTTCTTATATATTTGAGTGAGTTTGCATCTAACTTTGTCAGATATCGTCGATTACATTCATTGAAGCCCATTGAGGTCGATTGTCACTTTGTGTTGATTGAAAATTTTCAAAGTCTATCTTCCTCATTTGGAGTCGAATTTCAACATTTCTCATATATTTGA
Organism: Diorhabda sublineata; assembly: GCF_026230105.1. Classification (NCBI taxonomy): domain Eukaryota; kingdom Metazoa; phylum Arthropoda; class Insecta; order Coleoptera; family Chrysomelidae; genus Diorhabda; species Diorhabda sublineata. The sequence continues at coordinate 37,438 of NW_026614052.1, read as the reverse complement.
ATGAGTTTGCATCTAACGTTGTCAGGTATCGTCGATTTATATTCATTGAAGTCCATTGAAGTCGATTCTCACTTTGTGTTGATTGAAAATTTTCAAAGTCTATCTTCCTCATTTGAAGTCGAATTTCAACATTTCTCATATATTTGAATGAATTTGCATCTAACGTTGTCAGATATCGTCGATTTACATTCATTGAAGCCCATTGAAGTCGATTCTCACTTTGTGTTTATTGAAAATATCAAAGTCTATCTTCCTCATTTGAAGTCGAATTTCAACATTTCTTATATATTTGAATGAGTTTGCATCTAACTTTGTCAGATATCGTCGATTTACATTCATTGAAGCCCAGTGAGGTCGATTGTCACTTTGTGTTGATTGAAAATTTTCAAAGTCTATCTTCCTCATTTGAAGTCGAATTTCAACATTTCTTATATATTTGAGTGAGTTCGCATCTGACTTTGTCAGATATCGTTGATTTACATTCATTGAAGCCCATTGAGGTCGATTGTCACTTTGTGTTGATTGAAAATTTTCAAAGTCTATCTTCCTCATTTGAAGTCGAATTTCAACATTTCTTATATATTTGAGTGAGTTCGCATCTGACTTTGTCAGATATCGTCGATTAACATCCATTGAAGCCCATTGAAGTCGATTCTCACTTTGTGTTGATTGAAAATTTTCAAAGCCTATCTTCCTCATTTGAAGTCGAATTTCAACATTTCTAATATAATTGAATGAGTTTGCATCTAACTTTGTCAGATATCGTCGATTTACATTCATTGAAGCCCATTGAAGTCGATTCTCACTTTGTGTTGATTGAAAATTTTTAAAGTCTATCTTCCCCATTTGAGGTCGAATTTCAACATTTCTTATATATTTGAATGAATTTACATCTAACTTTGTCAGATATCGTCGATTTACATTCATTGAAGCCCATTGAAGTCGATTCTCACTTTGTGTTGATTGAAAAATATCAAAGTCTATCTTCCTCATTTGAAGTCGAATTTCAACATTTCTTATATATTTGAATGAGTTTGTATCTGACTTTGTCAGATATCCTCGATTTACAATCATTGAATCCCATTGAAGTCGATTCTCACTTTGTGTTGATTGGAAATTTTCAAAATCTATCTTCCTCATTTGAAGTCGAATTTCAACATTTCTTATATATTTGAATGAGTTTGTATCTGACATTGTCAGATATCCTCGATTTACATTCATTGAAGCCCATTGAAGTCGATTGTCACTTTCTGTTGATTGAAAATTTTTAAAGTCTATCTTCCTCATTTGAAGTCGAATTTCAACATTTCTCATATATTTGAATGAGTTTGCATCTAACTTTGTCAGATATCGTCGATTTACATTCATTGAAGCCCATTGAAGTCGATTCTCACTTTGTGTTGATAAAAAATTTTCAAAGTCTATCTTCCTCATTTGGAGTCGAATTTCAACATTTCTCATATATTTGAATGAGTTTGCATCTAACGTTGTCAGGTATCGTCGATTTATATTCATTGAAGTCCATTGAAGTCGATTCTCACTTTGTGTTGATTGAAAATTTTCAAAGTCTATCTTCCTCATTTGAAGTCGAATTTCAACATTTCTCATATATTTGAATGAATTTGCATCTAACGTTGTCAGATATCGTCGATTTACATTCATTGAAGCCCATTGAAGTCGATTCTCACTTTGTGTTTATTGAAAATATCAAAGTCTATCTTCCTCATTTGAAGTCGAATTTCAACATTTCTTATATATTTGAATGAGTTTGCATCTAACTTTATCAGATATCGTCGATTTACATTCATTGAAGCCCATTGAGGTCGATTGTCACTTTGTGTTGATTGAAAATTTTCAAAGTCTATCTTCCTCATTTGAAGTCGAATTTCAACATTTCTTATATATTTGAGTGAGTTCGCATCTGACTTTGTCAGATATCGTCGATTTACATTCATTGAAGCCCATTGAGGTCGATTGTCACTTTGTGTTGATTGAAAATTTTCAAAGTCTATCTTCCTCATTTGAAGTCGAATTTCAACATTTCTTATATATTTGAGTGAGTTCGCATCTGACTTTGTCAGATATCGTCGATTAACATCCATTGAAGCCCATTGAAGTCGATTCTCACTTTGTGTTGAATGAAAATTTTCAAAGCCTATCTTCCTCATTTGAAGTCGAATTTCAACATTTCTAATATAATTGAATGAGTTTGCATCTAACTTTGTCAGATATCGTCGATTTACATTCATTGAAGCCCATTGAAGTCGATTCTCACTTTGTGTTGATTGAAAATTTTTAAAGTCTATCTTCCCCATTTGAGGTCGAATTTCAACATTTCTTATATATTTGAATGAATTTGCATCTAACTTTGTCAGATATCGTCGATTTACATTCATTGAAGCCCATTGAAGTCGATTCTCACTTTGTGTTGATTGAAAAATATCAAAGTCTATCTTCCTCATTTGAAGTCGAATTTCAACATTTCTTATATATTTGAATGAGTTTGTATCTGACTTTGTCAGATATCATCGATTTACAATCATTGAATCCCATTGAAGTCGATTCTCACTTTGTGTTGATTGAAAATTTTCAAAATCTATCTTCCTCATTTGAAGTCGAATTTCAACATTTCTCATATATTTGAATGAGTTTGCATCTAACTTTTTCAGATATCGTCGATTTATATTCATTGAAGCCCATTGAAGTCGATTCTCACTTTGTGTTGATTGAAAATTTTCAAAATCTATCTTCCTCATTTAAAGTCGAATTTCAACATTTCTCATATATTTGAATGAGTTTGCATCTAACTTTGTCAGATATCGTCGAATTACATTCATTGAAGCCCATTGAAGTCGATTCTCACTTTGTGTTGATTGAAAATTTTCAAAGCCTATCTTCCTCATTTGAAGTCGAATTTCAACATTTCTTATATATTTGAATGAGTTTGTATCTGACTTTGTCAGATATCCTCGATTTACAATCATTGAATCCCATTGAAGTCGATTCTCACTTTGTGTTGATTAAAAATTTTCAAAGTCTATCTTCCTCATTTGGAGTCGAATTTCAACATTTCTCATATATTTGAATGAGTTTGCATCTAACTTTGTCAGATATCGTCGATTTACATTCATTGAAGCCCATTGAGGTCGATTGTCACTTTGTGTTGATTGAAAATTTTCAAAGTCTATCTTCCTCATTTGAAGTCGAATTTCAACATTTCTTATATATTTGAGTGAGTTCGCATCTGACTTTGTCAGATATCGTCGATTAACATCCATTGAAGCCCATTGAAGTCGATTCTCACTTTGTGTTGATTGAAAATTTTCAAAGCCTATCTTCCTCATTTGAAGTCGAATTTCAACATTTCTTATATATTTGAATGAGTTTGTATCTGACTTTGTCAGATATCCTCGATTTACAATCATTGAATCCCATTGAAGTCGATTCTCACTTTGTGTTGATTAAAAATTTTCAAAGTCTATCTTCCTCATTTGGAGTCGAATTTCAACATTTCTCATATATTTGAATGAGTTTGCATCTAACTTTTTCAGATATCGTCGATTTATATTCATTGAAGCCCATTGAAGTCGATTCTCACTTTGTGTTGATTGAAAAATATCAAAGTCTATCTTCCTCATTTGGAGACGAATTTCAACATTTCTTATATATTTGAATGAGTTTGTATCTGACTTTGTCAGATATCCTCGATTTACAATCATTGAATCCCATTGAAGTCGATTCTCACTTTGTGTTGATTGAAAATTTTCAAAATCTATCTTCCTCATTTGAAGTCGAATTTCAACATTTCTCATATATTTGAATGAGTTTGCATCTAACTTTTTCAGATATCGTCGATTTATATTCATTGAAGCCCATTGAAGTCGATTCTCACTTTGTGTTGATTGAAAATTTTCAAAATCTATCTTCCTCATTTAAAGTCGAATTTCAACATTTCTTATATATTTGAGTGAGTTTGCATCTAACTTTGTCAGATATCGTCGATTTACATTCATTGAAGCCCATTGAGGTCGATTGTCACTTTGTGTTGATTGAAAATTTTCAAAGTCTATCTTCCTCATTTGAAGTCGAATTTCAACATTTCTTATATATTTGAGTGAGTTCGCATCTGACTTTGTCAGATATCGTCGATTAACATCCATTGAAGCCCATTGAAGTCGATTCTCACTTTGTGTTGATTAAAAATTTTCAAAGTCTATCTTCCTCATTTGGAGTCGAATTTCAACATTTCTCATATATTTGAATAAGTTTGCATCTAACGTTGTCAGATATCGTCGATTTATATTCATTGAAGCCCATTGAAGTCGATTCTCACTTTGTGTTGATTGAAAAATATCAAAGTCTATCTTCCTCATTTGGAGACGAATTTCAACATTTCTTATATATTTGAATGAGTTTGTATCTGACTTTGTCAGATATCCTCGATTTACAATCATTGAATCCCATTGAAGTCGATTCTCACTTTGTGTTGATTGAAAATTTTCAAAATCTATCTTCCTCATTTGAAGTCGAATTTCAACATTTCTCATATATTTGAATGAGTTTGCATCTAACTTTTTCAGATATCGTCGATTTATATTCATTGAAGCCCATTGAAGTCGATTCTCACTTTGTGTTGATTGAAAATTTTCAAAATCTATCTTCCTCATTTAAAGTCGAATTTCAACATTTCTTATATATTTGAGTGAGTTTGCATCTAACTTTGTCAGATATCGTCGAATTACATTCATTGAAGCCCATTGAGGTCGATTGTCACTTTGTGTTGATTGAAAATTTTCAAAGTCTATCTTCCTCATTTGAAGTCGAATTTCAACATTTCTTATATATTTGAGTGAGTTCGCATCTGACTTTGTCAGATATCGTCGATTAACATCCATTGAAGCCCATTGAAGTCGATTCTCACTTTGTGTTGATTAAAAATTTTCAAAGTCTATCTTCCTCATTTGGAGTCGAATTCCAACATTTCTCATATATTTGAATGAGTTTGCATCTAACGTTGTCAGATATCGTCGATTTATATTCATTGAAGCCCATTAAAGTCGATTCTCACTTTGTGTTGATTGAAAATTTTCAAAGTCTATCTTCCTCATTTGAAGTCGAATTTCAACATTTCTCATATATTTGAATGAATTTGCATCTAACTTTTTCAGATATCGTCGATTTATATTCATTGAAGCCCATTGAAGTCGATTCTCACTTTGTGTTGATTGAAAAATATCAAAGTCTATCTTCCTCATTTGAAGACGAATTTCAACATTTCTTATATATTTGAATGAGTTTGTATCTGACTTTGTCAGATATCCTCGATTTACAATCATTGAATCCCATTGAAGTCGATTCTCACTTTGTGTTGATTGAAAAATATCAAAGTCTATCTTCCTCATTTGAAGTCGAATTTAAACATTTCTTATATATTTGAATGAGTTTGTATCTGACTTTGTCAGTTATCCTCGATTTACAATCATTGAATCCCATTGAAGTCGATTCTCACTTTGTGTTGATTGAAAATTTTCAAAATCTATCTTCCTCATTTGAAGTCGAATTTCAACATTTCTCATATATTTGAATGAGTTTGCATCTAACTTTTTCAGATATCGTCGATTTACATTCATTGAAGCCCATTGAGGTCGATTGTCACTTTGTGTTGATTGAAAATTTTCAAAGTCTATCTTCCTCATTTGAAGTCGAATTTCAACATTTCTTATATATTTGAGTGAGTTCGAATCTAACTTTGTCAGATATCGTCGATTTACATTCATTGAAGCCCATTGAGGTCGATTGTCACTTTGTGTTGATTGAAAATTTTCAAAGTCTATCTTCCTCATTTGAAGTCGAATTTCAACATTTCTTATATATTTGAGTGAGTTCGAATCTGACTTTGTCAGATATCGTCGATTAACATCCATTGAAGCCCATTGTAGTCGATTGTCACTTTGTGTTTATTGAAAATTTTTAAAGTCTATCTTCCCCATTTGAGGTCGAATTTCAACATTTCTTATATATTTGAATGAATTTGTATCTGACTTTGTCAGATATCCTCGATTTACATTCATTGAAGCCCATTGAAGTCGATTGTCACTTTGTGTTGATTGAAAATTTTTAAAGTCTATCTTCCTCATTTGAAGTCGAATTTCAACATTTCTCATATATTTGAATGAGTTTGCATCTAACTTTGTCAGATATCGTCGATTTACATTCATTGAAGCTCATTGAAGTCGATTCTCACTTTGTGTTGATTAAAAATTTTCAAAGTCTATCTTCCTCATTTGAAGTCGAATTTCAACATTTCTTATATATTTGAATGAGTTTGTATCTGACTTTGTCAGATATCCTCGATTTACATTCATTGAAGCCCATTGAAGTCGATTGTCACTTTGTGTTGATTGAAAATTTTTAAAGTCTATCTTCCTCATTTGAAGTCGAATTTCAACATTTCTCATATATTTGAATGAGTTTGCATCTAACTTTGTCAGATATCGTCGATTTACATTCATTGAAGCTCATTGAAGTCGATTCTCACTTTGTGTTGATTAAAAATTTTCAAAGTCTATCTTCCTCATTTGAAGTCGAATTTCAACATTTCTTATATATTTGAATGAGTTTGTATCTGACTTTGTCAGATATCCTCGATTTACATTCATTGAAGCCCATTGAAGTCGATTGTCACTTTGTGTTTATTGAAAATTTTTAAAGTCTATCTTCCTCATTTGAAGTCGAATTTCAACATTTCTCATATATTTGAATGAGTTTGCATCTAACTTTGTCAGATATCGTCGATTTACATTCATTGAAGCTCATTGAAGTCGATTCTCACTTTGTGTTGATTAAAAATTTTCAAAGTCTATCTTCCTCATTTGAAGTCGAATTTCAACATTTCTTATATATTTGAATGAGTTTGTATCTGACTTTGTCAGATATCCTCGATTTACATTCATTGAAGCCCATTGAAGTCGATTGTCACTTTGTGTTTATTGAAAATTTTTAAAGTCTATCTTCCCCATTTGAGGTCGAATTTCAACATTTCTTATATATTTGAATGAATTTGCATCTAACTTTGTCAGATATCGTCGATTTACATTCATTGAAGCCCATTGAAGTCGATTCTCACTTTGTGTTGATTGAAAATTTTCAAAGTCTATCTTCCTCATTTGAAGTCGAATTTCAACATTTCTCATATATTTGAATGAATTTGCATCTAACTTTGTCAGATATCGTCGATTTACATTCATGGAAGCCCATTGAAGTCGATTCTCACTTTGTGTTGATTGAAAATTTTCTAAGTCTATCTTCCTCATTTGAAGTCGAATTTCAACATTTCTTATATATTTGAATGAGTTTGTATCTGACTTTGTCAGATATCCTCGATTTACATTCATTGAAGCCCATTGAAGTCGATTGTCACTTTGTGTTGATTGAAAATTTTTAAAGTCTATCTTCCTCATTTGAAGTCGAATTTCAACATTTCTCATATATTTGAATGAGTTTGCATCTAACTTTGTCAGATATCGTCGATTTACATTCATTGAAGCTCATTGAAGTCGATTCTCACTTTGTGTTGATTAAAAATTTTCAAAGTCTATCTTCCTCATTTGAAGTCGAATTTCAACATTTCTTATATATTTGAATGAGTTTGTATCTGACTTTGTCAGATATCCTCGATTTACATTCATTGAAGCCCATTGAAGTCGATTGTCACTTTGTGTTTATTGAAAATTTTTAAAGTCTATCTTCCCCATTTGAGGTCGAATTTCAACATTTCTTATATATTTGAATGAATTTGCATCTAACTTTGTCAGATATCGTCGATTTACATTCATTGAAGCCCATTGAAGTCGATTCTCACTTTGTGTTGATTGAAAATTTTCAAAGTCTATCTTCCTCATTTGAAGTCGAATTTCAACATTTCTCATATATTTGAATGAATTTGCATCTAACTTTGTCAGATATCGTCGATTTACATTCATGGAAGCCCATTGAAGTAGATTCTCACTTTGTGTTGATTGAAAATTTTCTAACTCTATCTTCCTCATTTGAAGTCGAATTTCAACATTTCTCATATATTTGTATGAGTTTTCATCTAACTTTGTCAGATATCGTCGATTTACATTCATGGAAGCCCATTGAAGTCGATTCTCACTTTGTGTTGATTGAAAATTTTCTAAGTCTATCTTCCTCATTTGAAGTCGAATTTCAACATTTCTTATATATTTGAATGAGTTTGTATCTGACTTTGTCAGATATCCTCGATTTACATTCATTGAAGCCCATTGAAGTCGATTGTCACTTTGTGTTGATTGAAAATTTTTAAAGTCTATCTTCCTCATTTGAAGTCGAATTTCAACATTTCTCATATATTTGAATGAGTTTGCATCTAACTTTGTCAGATATCGTCGATTTACATTCATTGAAGCTCATTGAAGTCGATTCTCACTTTGTGTTGATTAAAAATTTTCAAAGTCTATCTTCCTCATTTGAAGTCGAATTTCAACATTTCTCATATATTTGAATGAGTTTGCATCTAACGTTGTCAGATAACGTCGATTTATATTCATTGAAGCCCATTGAAGTCGATTCTCACTTTGTGTTGATTGAAAATTTTCAAAGTCTATCTTCCTCATTTGAAGTCGAATTTCAACATTTCTCATATATTTGAATGAATTTGCATCTAACTTTGTCAGATATCGTCGATTTACATTCATTGAAGCCCATTGAAGTCGATTCTCACTTTGTGTTGATTGAAAATTTTCAAAGTCTATCTTCCTCATTTGAAGTCGAATTTAAACATTTCTTATATATTTGAATGAGTTTGTATCTGACTTTGTCAGATATCGTCGATTAACATCCATTGAAGCCCATTGTAGTCGATTGTCACTTTGTGTTTATTGAAAATTTTTAAAGTCTATCTTCCCCATTTGAGGTCGAATTTCAACATTTCTTATATATTTGAATGAATTTGCATCTAACTTTGTCAGATATCGTCGATTTACATTCATTGAAGCCCATTGAAGTCGATTCTCACTTTGTGTTGATTGAAAATTTTCAAAGTCTATCTTCCTCATTTGAAGTCGAATTTCAACATTTCTCATATATTTGAATGAATTTGCATCTAACTTTGTCAGATATCGTCGATTTACATTCATGGAAGCCCATTGAAGTCGATTCTCACTTTGTGTTGATTGAAAATTTTCTAAGTCTATCTTCCTCATTTGAAGTCGAATTTCAACATTTCTCATATATTTGTATGAGTTTTCATCTAACTTTGTCAGATATCGTCGATTTACATTCATGGAAGCCCATTGAAGTCGATTCTCACTTTGTGTTGATTGAAAATTTTCTAAGTCTATCTTCCTCATTTGAAGTCGAATTTCAACATTTCTTATATATTTGAATGAGTTTGTATCTGACTTTGTCAGATATCCTCGATTTACATTCATTGAAGCCCATTGAAGTCGATTGTCACTTTGTGTTGATTGAAAAATATCAAAGTCTATCTTCCTCATTTGAAGTCGAATTTAAACATTTCTTATATATTTGAATGAGTTTGTATCTGACTTTGTCAGTTATCCTCGATTTACAATCATTGAATCCCATTGAAGTCGATTCTCACTTTGTGTTGATTGAAAATTTTCAAAGTCTATCTTCCTCATTTGAAGTCGAATTTCAACATTTCTTATATATTTGAATGAATTTGCATCTAACTTTGTCAGATATCGTCGATTTACATTCATTGAAGCCCATTGAAGTCGATTCTCACTTTGTGTTGATTGAAAATTTTCAAAGTCTATCTTCCTCATTTGAAGTCGAATTTCAACATTTCTCATATATTTGAATGAATTTGCATCTAACTTTGTCAGATATCGTCGATTTACATTCATGGAAGCCCATTGAAGTCGATTCTCACTTTGTGTTGATTGAAAATTTTCTAAGTCTATCTTCCTCATTTGAAGTCGAATTTCAACATTTCTTATATATTTGAAAGAGTTTGTATCTGACTTTGTCAGATATCCTCGATTTACATTCATTGAAGCCCATTGAAGTCGATTGTCACTTTGTGTTGATTGAAAATTTTTAAAGTCTATCTTCCTCATTTGAAGTCGAATTTCAACATTTCTCATATATTTGAATGAGTTTGCATCTAACTTTGTCAGATATCGTCGATTTACATTCATTGAAGCTCATTGAAGTCGATTCTCACTTTGTGTTGATTAAAAATTTTCAAAGTCTATCTTCCTCATTTGAAGTCGAATTTCAACATTTCTTATATATTTGAATGAGTTTGTATCTGACTTTGTCAGATATCCTCGATTTACATTCATTGAAGCCCATTGAAGTCGATTGTCACTTTGTGTTTATTGAAAATTTTTAAAGTCTATCTTCCCCATTTGAGGTCGAATTTCAACATTTCTTATATATTTGAATGAATTTGCATCTAACTTTGTCAGATATCGTCGATTTACATTCATTGAAGCCCATTGAAGTCGATTCTCACTTTGTGTTGATTGAAAATTTTCAAAGTCTATCTTCCTCATTTGAAGTCGAATTTCAACATTTCTCATATATTTGAATGAATTTGCATCTAACTTTGTCAGATATCGTCGATTTACATTCATGGAAGCCCATTGAAGTAGATTCTCACTTTGTGTTGATTGAAAATTTTCTAAGACTATCTTCCTCATTTGAAGTCGAATTTCAACATTTCTCATATATTTGTATGAGTTTTCATCTAACTTTGTCAGATATCGTCGATTTACATTCATGGAAGCCCATTGAAGTCGATTCTCACTTTGTGTTGATTGAAAATTTTCTAAGTCTATCTTCCTCATTTGAAGTCGAATTTCAACATTTCTTATATATTTGAATGAGTTTGTATCTGACTTTGTCAGATATCCTCGATTTACATTCATTGAAGCCCATTGAAGTCGATTGTCACTTTGTGTTGATTGAAAATTTTTAAAGTCTATCTTCCTCATTTGAAGTCGAATTTCAACATTTCTCATATATTTGAATGAGTTTGCATCTAACTTTGTCAGATATCGTCGATTTACATTCATTGAAGCTCATTGAAGTCGATTCTCACTTTGTGTTGATTAAAAATTTTCAAAGTCTATCTTCCTCATTTGAAGTCGAATTTCAACATTTCTCATATATTTGAATGAGTTTGCATCTAACGTTGTCAGATAACGTCGATTTATATTCATTGAAGCCCATTGAAGTCGATTCTCACTTTGTGTTGATTGAAAATTTTCAAAGTCTATCTTCCTCATTTGAAGTCGAATTTCAACATTTCTCATATATTTGAATGAATTTGCATCTAACTTTGTCAGATATCGTCGATTTACATTCATTGAAGCCCATTGAAGTCGATTCTCACTTTGTGTTGATTGAAAATTTTCAAAGTCTATCTTCCTCATTTGAAGTCGAATTTAAACATTTCTTATATATTTGAATGAGTTTGTATCTGACTTTGTCAGATATCGTCGATTAACATCCATTGAAGCCCATTGTAGTCGATTGTCACTTTGTGTTTATTGAAAATTTTTAAAGTCTATCTTCCCCATTTGAGGTCGAATTTCAACATTTCTTATATATTTGAATGAATTTGCATCTAACTTTGTCAGATATCGTCGATTTACATTCATTGAAGCCCATTGAAGTCGATTCTCACTTTGTGTTGATTGAAAATTTTCAAAGTCTATCTTCCTCATTTGAAGTCGAATTTCAACATTTCTCATATATTTGAATGAATTTGCATCTAACTTTGTCAGATATCGTCGATTTACATTCATGGAAGCCCATTGAAGTCGATTCTCACTTTGTGTTGATTGAAAATTTTCTAAGTCTATCTTCCTCATTTGAAGTCGAATTTCAACATTTCTCATATATTTGTATGAGTTTTCATCTAACTTTGTCAGATATCGTCGATTTACATTCATGGAAGCCCATTGAAGTCGATTCTCACTTTGTGTTGATTGAAAATTTTCTAAGTCTATCTTCCTCATTTGAAGTCGAATTTCAACATTTCTTATATATTTGAATGAGTTTGTATCTGACTTTGTCAGATATCCTCGATTTACATTCATTGAAGCCCATTGAAGTCGATTGTCACTTTGTGTTGATTGAAAATTTTTAAAGTCTATCTTCCTCATTTGAAGTCGAATTTCAACATTTCTCATATATTTGAATGAGTTTGCATCTAACTTTGTCAGATATCGTCGATTTACATTCATTGAAGCTCATTGAAGTCGATTCTCACTTTGTGTTGATTAAAAATTTTCAAAGTCTATCTTCCTCATTTGAAGTCGAATTTCAACATTTCTCATATATTTGAATGAGTTTGCATCTAACGTTGTCAGATATCGTCGATTTATATTCATTGAAGCCCATTGAAGTCGATTCTCACTTTGTGTTGGTTGAAAATTTTCAAAGTCTATCTTCCTCATTTGAAGTCGAATTTCAACATTTCTCATATATTTGAATGAATTTGCATCTAACTTTGTCAGATATCGTCGATTTACATTCATTGAAGCCCATTGAAGTCGATTCTCACTTTGTGTTGATTGAAAATTTTCAAAGTCTATCTTCCTCATTTGAAGTCGAATTTAAACATTTCTTATATATTTGAATGAGTTTGTATCTGACTTTGTCAGATATCCTCGATCTACATTCATTGAAGCCCATTGAAGTCGATTCTCACTTTGTGTTGATTAAAAATTTTCAAAGTCTATCTTCCTCATTTGAAGTCTAATTTCAACATTTCTCATATATTTGTATGAGTTTGCATCTAACTTTGTCAGATATCCTCGATCTACATTCATTGAAGCCCATTGAAGTCGATTCTCACTTTGTGTTGATTGAAAATTTTCAAAATCTATCTTCCTCATTTGAAGTCGAATTTCAACATTTCTTATATATTTGAATGAGTTTGTATCTAACGTTGTCAGATATCGTCGATTTACATTCATTGAAGCCCATTGAAGTCGATTCTCACTTTGTGTTAATTGAAAATTTTCAAAATCTATCTTCCTCATTTGAAGTCGAATTTCAACATTTCTTATATATTTGAATGAGTTTGTATCTAACGTTGTCAGATATCGTCGATTTACATTCATTGAAGCCCATTGAAGTCGATTCTCACTTTGTGTTAATTGAAAATTTTCAAAATCTATCTTCCTCATTTGAAGTCGAATTTCAACATTTCTTATATATTTGAATGAGTTTGTATCTAACGTTGTCAGATATCGTCGATTTACATTCATTGAAGCCCATTGAAGTCGATTCTCACTTTGTGTTAATTGAAAATTTTCAAAATCTATCTTCCTCATTTGAAGTCGAATTTCAACATTTCTTATATATTTGAATGAGTTTGTATCTAACTTTGTCAGATATCGTCGATTTACATTCATTGAAGCCCATTGAAGTCGATTCTCACTTTGTGTTGATTGAAAATTTTCAAAGCCTATCTTCCTCATTGAAGTCGAATTTCAACATTTCTAATATAATTGAATGAGTTTGCATCTAACTTTGTCAGATATCGTCGATTTACATTCATTGAAGCCCATTGAAGTCGATTCTCACTTTGTGTTGATTGAAAATTTTTAAAGTCTATCTTCCCCATTTGAGGTCGAATTTCAACATTTCTTATATATTTGAATGAATTTGCATCTAACTTTGTCAGATATCGTCGATTTACATTCATTGAAGCCCATTGAAGTCGATTCTCACTTTGTGTTGATTGAAAATTTTCAAGTCTATCTTCCTCATTTGAAGTCGAATTTCAACATTTCTTATATATTTGAATGAGTTTGTATCTGACTTTGTCAGATATCCTCGATTTACAATCATTGAATCCCATTGAAGTCGATTCTCACTTTGTGTTGATTGAAAATTTTCAAAATCTATCTTCCTCATTTGAAGTCGAATTTCAACATTTCTTATATATTTGAATGAGTTTGTATCTGACTTTGTCAGATATCCTCGATTTACATTCATTGAAGCCCATTGAAGTCGATTGTCACTTTGTGTTGATTGAAAATTTTTAAAGTCTATCTTCCTCATTTGACGTCGAATTTCAACATTTCTCATATATTTGAATGAGTTTGCATCTAACTTTTTCAGATATCGTCGATTTACATTCATTGAAGCCCATTGAGGTCGATTGTCACTTTGTGTTGATTGAAAATTTTCAAAGTCTATCTTCCTCATTTGAAGTCGAATTTCAACATTTCTTATATATTTGAGTGAGTTCGAATCTAACTTTGTCAGATATCGTCGATTTACATTCATTGAAGCCCATTGAGGTCGATTGTCACTTTGTGTTGATTGAAAATTTTCAAAGTCTATCTTCCTCATTTGAAGTCGAATTTCAACATTTCTTATATATTTGAGTGAGTTCGAATCTGACTTTGTCAGATATCGTCGATTAACATCCATTGAAGCCCATTGTAGTCGATTGTCACTTTGTGTTTATTGAAAATTTTTAAAGTCTATCTTCCCCATTTGAGGTCGAATTTCAACATTTCTTATATATTTGAATGAATTTGCATCTAACTTTGTCAGATATCGTCGATTTACATTCATTGAAGCCCATTGAAGTCGATTCTCTTTTTGTGTTGATTGAAAATTTTCAAAGTCTATCTTCCTCATTTGAAGTCGAATTTCAACATTTCTCATATATTTGAATGAATTTGCATCTCACTTTGTCAGATATCGTCGATTTACATTCATGGAAGCCCATTGAAGTCGATTCTCACTTTGTGTTGATTGAAAATTTTCTAAGTCTATCTTCCTCATTTGAAGTCGAATTTCAACATTTCTCATATATTTGTATGAGTTTTCATCTAACTTTGTCAGATATCGTCGATTTACATTCATGGAAGCCCATTGAAGTCGATTCTCACTTTGTGTTGATTGAAAATTTTCTAAGTCTATCTTCCTCATTTGAAGTCGAATTTCAACATTTCTTATATATTTGAATGAGTTTGTATCTGACTTTGTCAGATATCCTCGATTTACATTCATTGAAGCCCATTGAAGTCGATTGTCACTTTGTGTTGATTGAAAATTTTTAAAGTCTATCTTCCTCATTTGAAGTCGAATTTCAACATTTCTCATATATTTGAATGAGTTTGCATCTAACTTTGTCAGATATCGTCGATTTACATTCATTGAAGCTCATTGAAGTCGATTCTCACTTTGTGTTGATTAAAAATTTTCAAAGTCTATCTTCCTCATTTGAAGTCGAATTTCAACATTTCTCATATATTTGAATGAGTTTGCATCTAACGTTGTCAGATATCGTCGATTTATATTCATTGAAGCCCATTGAAGTCGATTCTCACTTTGTGTTGATTGAAAATTTTCAAAGTCTATCTTCCTCATTTGAAGTCGAATTTCAACATTTCTCATATATTTGAATGAATTTGCATCTAACTTTGTCAGATATCGTCGATTTACATTCATTGAAGCCCATTGAAGTCGATTCTCACTTTGTGTTGATTGAAAATTTTCAAAGTCTATCTTCCTCATTTGAAGTCGAATTTAAACATTACTTATATATTTGAATGAGTTTGTATCTGACTTTGTCAGATATCCTCGATCTACATTCATTGAAGCCCATTGAAGTCGATTCTCACTTTGTGTTGATTAAAAATTTTCAAAGTCTATCTTCCTCATTTGAAGTCTAATTTCAACATTTCTCATATATTTGTATGAGTTTGCATCTAACTTTGTCAGATATCCTCGATCTACATTCATTGAAGCCCATTGAAGTCGATTCTCACTTTGTGTTGATTGAAAATTTTCAAAATCTATCTTCCTCATTTGAAGTCGAATTTCAACATTTCTTATATATTTGAATGAGTTTGTATCTAACGTTGTCAGATATCGTCGATTTACATTCATTGAAGCCCATTGAAGTCGATTCTCACTTTGTGTTAATTGAAAATTTTCAAAATCTATCTTCCTCATTTGAAGTCGAATTTCAACATTTCTTATATATTTGAATGAGTTTGTATCTAACGTTGTCAGATATCGTCGATTTACATTCATTGAAGCCCATTGAAGTCGATTCTCACTTTGTGTTAATTGAAAATTTTCAAAATCTATCTTCCTCATTTGAAGTCGAATTTCAACATTTCTTATATATTTGAATGAGTTTGTATCTAACGTTGTCAGATATCGTCGATTTACATTCATTGAAGCCCATTGAAGTCGATTCTCACTTTGTGTTAATTGAAAATTTTCAAAATCTATCTTCCTCATTTGAAGTCGAATTTCAACATTTCTTATATATTTGAATGAGTTTGTATCTAACTTTGTCAGATATCGTCGATTTATATTCATTGAAGCCCATTGAAGTCGATTCTCACTTTGTGTTGATTGAAAATTTTCAAAGCCTATCTTCCTCATTGAAGTCGAATTTCAACATTTCTAATATAATTGAATGAGTTTGCATCTAACTTTGTCAGATATCGTCGATTTACATTCATTGAAGCCCATTGAAGTCGATTCTCACTTTGTGTTGATTGAAAATTTTTAAAGTCTATCTTCCCCATTTGAGGTCGAATTTCAACATTTCTTATATATTTGAATGAATTTGCATCTAACTTTGTCAGATATCGTCGATTTACATTCATTGAAGCCCATTGAAGTCGATTCTCACTTTGTGTTGATTGAAAATTTTCAAGTCTATCTTCCTCATTTGAAGTCGAATTTCAACATTTCTTATATATTTGAATGAGTTTGTATCTGACTTTGTCAGATATCCTCGATTTACAATCATTGAATCCCATTGAAGTCGATTCTCACTTTGTGTTGATTGAAAATTTTCAAAATCTATCTTCCTCATTTGAAGTCGAATTTCAACATTTCTTATATATTTGAATGAGTTTGTATCTGACTTTGTCAGATATCCTCGATTTACATTCATTGAAGCCCATTGAAGTCGATTGTCACTTTGTGTTGATTGAAAATTTTTAAAGTCTATCTTCCTCATTTGACGTCGAATTTCAACATTTCTCATATATTTGAATGAGTTTGCATCTAACTTTTTCAGATATCGTCGATTTACATTCATTGAAGCCCATTGAGGTCGATTGTCACTTTGTGTTGATTGAAAATTTTCAAAGTCTATCTTCCTCATTTGAAGTCGTATTTCAACATTTCTTATATATTTGAGTGAGTTCGAATCTAACTTTGTCAGATATCGTCGATTTACATTCATTGAAGCCCATTGAGGTCGATTGTCACTTTGTGTTGATTGAAAATTTTCAAAGTCTATCTTCCTCATTTGAAGTCGAATTTCAACATTTCTTATATATTTGAGTGAGTTCGAATCTGACTTTGTCAGATATCGTCGATTAACATCCATTGAAGCCCATTGTAGTCGATTGTCACTTTGTGTTTATTGAAAATTTTTAAAGTCTATCTTCCCCATTTGAGGTCGAATTTCAACATTTCTTATATATTTGAATGAATTTGCATCTAACTTTGTCAGATATCGTCGATTTACATTCATTGAAGCCCATTGAAGTCGATTCTCTTTTTGTGTTGATTGAAAATTTTCAAAGTCTATCTTCCTCATTTGAAGTCGAATTTCAACATTTCTCATATATTTGAATGAATTTGCATCTAACTTTGTCAGATATCGTCGATTTACATTCATGGAAGCCCATTGAAGTCGATTCTCACTTTGTGTTGATTGAAAATTTTCTAAGTCTATCTTCCTCATTTGAAGTCGAATTTCAACATTTCTCATATATTTGTATGAGTTTTCATCTAACTTTGTCAGATATCGTCGATTTACATTCATGAAGCCCATTGAAGTCGATTCTCACTTTGTGTTGATTGAAAATTTTCTAAGTCTATCTTCCTCATTTGAAGTCGAATTTCAACATTTCTTTATATATTTGAATGAGTTTGTATCTGACTTGTCAGATATCCTCGATTTACATTCATTGAAGCCCATTGAAGTCGATTGTCACTTTGTGTTGATTGAAAAATTTTTAAAGTCTATCTTCCTCATTTGAAGTCGAATTTCAACATTTCTCATATATTTGAATGAGTTTGCATCTAACTTTGTCAGATATCGTCGATTTACATTCATTGAAGCTCATTGAAGTCGATTCTCACTTTGTGTTGATTAAAAATTTTCAAAAGTCTATCTTCCTCATTTGAAGTCGAATTTCAACATTTCTCATATATTTGAATGAGTTTGCATCTAACGTTGTCAGATATCGTCGATTTATATTCATTGAAGCCCATTGAAGTCGATTCTCACTTTGTGTTGATTGAAAATTTTCAAAGTCTATCTTCCTCATTTGAAGTCGAATTTTCAACATTTCTCATATATTTGAATGAATTTGCATCTAACTTTGTCAGATATCGTCGATTTACATTCATTGAAGCCCATTGAAGTCGATTCTCACTTTGTGTTGATTGAAAATTTTCAAAGTCTATCTTCCTCATTTGAAGTCGAATTTAAACATTACTTATATATTTGAATGAGTTTGTATCTGACTTTGGTCAGATATCCTCGATCTACATTCATTGAAGCCCATTGAAGTCGATTCTCACTTTGTGTTGATTAAAAATTTTCAAAGTCTATCAACCTCATTTGAAGTCTAATTTCAACATTTCTCATATATTTGTATGAGTTTGCATCTAACTTTGTCAGATATCCTCGATCTACATTCATTGAAGCCCATTGAAGTCGATTCTCACTTTGTGTTGATTGAAAATTTTCAAAATCTATCTTCCTCATTTGAAGTCGAATTTCAACATTTCTTATATATTTGAATGAGTTTGTATCTAACGTTGTCAGATATCGTCGATTTACATTCATTGAAGCCCATTGAAGTCGATTCTCACTTTGTGTTAATTGAAAATTTTCAAATCTATCTTCCTCATTTGAAGTCGAATTTCAACATTTC
The DNA here is from genome assembly GCF_026230105.1 of Diorhabda sublineata. Classification (NCBI taxonomy): domain Eukaryota; kingdom Metazoa; phylum Arthropoda; class Insecta; order Coleoptera; family Chrysomelidae; genus Diorhabda; species Diorhabda sublineata. Next base: position 18,491 of record NW_026614052.1, on the reverse strand, counting down.
TTATATATTTGAATGAGTTTGTATCTAACGTTGTCAGATATCGTCGATTTACATTCATTGAAGCCCATTGAAGTCGATTCTCACTTTGTGTTAATTGAAAATTTTCAAAATCTATCTTCCTCATTTGAAGTCGAATTTCAACATTTCTTATATATTTGAATGAGTTTGTATCTAACGTTGTCAGATATCGTCGATTTACATTCATTGAAGCCCATTGAAGTCGATTCTCACTTTGTGTTAATTGAAAATTTTCAAAATCTATCTTCCTCATTTGAAGTCGAATTTCAACATTTCTTATATATTTGAATGAGTTTGTATCTAACTTTGTCAGATATCGTCGATTTATATTCATTGAAGCCCATTGAAGTCGATTCTCACTTTGTGTTGATTGAAAATTTTCAAAGCCTATCTTCCTCATTGAAGTCGAATTTCAACATTTCTAATATAATTGAATGAGTTTGCATCTAACTTTGTCAGATATCGTCGATTTACATTCATTGAAGCCCATTGAAGTCGATTCTCACTTTGTGTTGATTGAAAATTTTTAAAGTCTATCTTCCCCATTTGAGGTCGAATTTCAACATTTCTTATATATTTGAATGAATTTGCATCTAACTTTGTCAGATATCGTCGATTTACATTCATTGAAGCCCATTGAAGTCGATTCTCACTTTGTGTTGATTGAAAATTTTCAAGTCTATCTTCCTCATTTGAAGTCGAATTTCAACATTTCTTATATATTTGAATGAGTTTGTATCTGACTTTGTCAGATATCCTCGATTTACAATCATTGAATCCCATTGAAGTCGATTCTCACTTTGTGTTGATTGAAAATTTTCAAAATCTATCTTCCTCATTTGAAGTCGAATTTCAACATTTCTTATATATTTGAATGAGTTTGTATCTGACTTTGTCAGATATCCTCGATTTACATTCATTGAAGCCCATTGAAGTCGATTGTCACTTTGTGTTGAATGAAAATTTTCAAAATCTATCTTCCTCATTTGAAGTCGAATTTCAACATTTCTTATATATTTGAATGAGTTTGTATCTAACGTTGTCAGATATCGTCGATTTACATTCATTGAAGCCCATTGAAGTCGATTCTCACTTTGTGTTGATTGAAAATTTTCAAAATCTATCTTCCTCATTGAAGTCGAATTTCAACATTTCTAATATAATTGAATGAGTTTGCATCTAACTTTGTCAGATATCGTCGATTTACATTCATTGAAGCCCATTGAAGTCGATTCTCACTTTGTGTTGATTGAAAATTTTTAAAGTCTATCTTCCCCATTTGAGGTCGAATTTCAACATTTCTTATATATTTGAATGAATTTGCATCTAACTTTGTCAGATATCGTCGATTTACATTCATTGAAGCCCATTGAAGTCGATTCTCACTTTGTGTTGATTGAAAATTTTCAAGTCTATCTTCCTCATTTGAAGTCGAATTTCAACATTTCTTATATATTTGAATGAGTTTGTATCTGACTTTGTCAGATATCCTCGATTTACAATCATTGAATCCCATTGAAGTCGATTCTCACTTTGTGTTGATTGAAAATTTTCAAAATCTATCTTCCTCATTTGAAGTCGAATTTCAACATTTCTTATATATTTGAATGAGTTTGTATCTGACTTTGTCAGATATCCTCGATTTACATTCATTGAAGCCCATTGAAGTCGATTGTCACTTTGTGTTGATTGAAAATTTTTAAAGTCTATCTTCCTCATTTGACGTCGAATTTCAACATTTCTCATATATTTGAATGAGTTTGCATCTAACTTTGTCAGATATCGTCGATTTACATTCATTGAAGCCCATTGAAGTCGATTCTCACTTTGTGTTGATTAAAAATTTTCAAAGTCTATCTTCCTCATTTGAAGTCGAATTTCAACATTTCTCATATATTTGAATGAGTTTGCATCTAACTTTGTCAGATATCGTCGATTTACATTCATTGAAGCCCATTGAAGTCGATTCTCACTTTGTGTTGATTAAAAATTTTCAAAGTCTATCTTCCTCATTTGAAGTCGAATTTCAACATTTCTCATATATTTGAATGAGTTTCTCATATATTTGAATGAGTTTGCATCTAACGTTGTCAGATATCGTCGATTTATATTCATTGAAGCCCATTGAAGTCGATTCTCACTTTGTGTTGATTGAAAATTTTCAAAGTCTATCTTCCTCATTTGAAGTCGAATTTCAACATTTCTCATATATTTGAATGAATTTGCATCTAACTTTGTCAGATATCGTCGATTTACATTCATTGAAGCCCATTGAAGTCGATTCTCACTTTGTGTTAATTGAAAATTTTCAAAGTCTATCTTCCTCATTTGAGGTCGAATTTGAACATTTCTCATATATTTGAATGAGTTTGCATCTAACGTTGTCGGATATCGTCGATTTACATTCATTGAAGCCCATTGAAGTCAATTCTCACTTTGTGTTGATTGAAAATCTCCAAAGTCTATCTTCCTCATTTGAAGTCGAATTTCAACATTTCTTATATATTTGAATGAGTTTGTATCTGACTTTGTCAGATATCCTCGATCTACATTCATTGAAGCCCATTGAAGTCGATTCTCACTTTGTGTTGATTAAAAATTTTCAAAGTCTATCTTCCTCATTTGAAGTCGAATTTCAACATTTCTTATATATTTGAATGAGTTTGTATCAGACTTTGTCAGATATCCTCGATTTACATTCATTGAAGCCCATTGAAGTCGATTGTCACTTTGTGTTGATTGAAAATTTTTAAAGTCTTTCTTCCTCATTTGAAGCCGAATTTCAACATTTCTTATATATTTGAATGAGTTTGTATCTGACTTTGTCAGATATCGTCGATTTACATCCATTGAAGCCCATTGAAGTCGATTCTCACTTTGTGTTGATTAAAAATTTTCTAAGTCTATCTTCCTCATTTGAAGTCGAATTTCAACATTTCTTATATATTTGAATGAGTTTGTATCTGACTTTGTCAGATATCCTCGATTTACATTCATTGAAGCCCATTGAAGTCGATTGTCACTTTGTGTTGATTGAAAATTTTTAAAGTCTTTCTTCCTCATTTGAAGCCGAATTTCAACATTTCTTATATATTTGAATGAGTTTGTATCTGACTTTGTCAGATATCGTTGATTTACATCCATTGAAGCCCATTGAAGTCGATTCTCACTTTGTGTTGATTGAAAATTTTCAAAGTCTATCTTCCTCATTTGAAGTCGAATTTCAACATTTCTCATATATTTGAATGAATTTGCATCCAACTTTGTCAGATATCGTCGATTTACATTCATTGAAGCCCATTGAAGTCGATTCTCACTTTGTGTTGATTGAAAATTTTCAAAGTCTATCTTCCTCATTTGAAGTCGAATTTAAACATTTCTCATATATTTGAATGAGTTTGCATCTAACGTTGTCAGATATCGTCGATTTACATTCATTGAAGCCCATTGAAGTCGATTCTCACTTTGTGTTGATTGAAAATTATCAAAGTCTATCTTCCTCATTTGAAGTCGAATTTCAACCTTTCTTATATATTTGAATGAGTTTGTATCTGACTTTTTCAGATATCCTCGATTTACAATCATTGAATCCCATTGAAGTCGATTCTCACTTTGTGTTGATTGAAAATTTTCAAAATCTATCCTCCTCATTTGAAGTCGAATTTCAACATTTCTCATATATTTGAATGAGTTTGCATCTAACTTTGTCAGATATCGTCGATTTATATTAGTTGAAGCCCATTGAAGTCGATTCTCACTTTGTGTTGATTGAAAATTTTCAAAATCTATCTTCCTCATTTAAAGTCGAATTTCAACATTTCTCATATATTTGTATGAGTTTGCATCTAACTTTGTCAGATATCGTCGATTTACATTCATGGAAGCCCATTGAAGTCGATTCCCACTTTGTGTTGATTGAAAATTTTCTAAGTCTATCTTCCTCATTTGAAGTCGAATTTCAACATTTCTTATATATTTGAATGAGTTTGTATCTGACTTTGACAGATATCCTCGATTTACATTCATTGAAGCCCATTGAAGTCGATTGTCACTTTGTGTTGATTGAAAATTTTTAAAGTCTATCTTCCTCATTTGAAGTCGAATTTCAACATTTCTCATATATTTGAATGAGTTTGCATCTAACTTTGTCAGATATCGTCGATTTACATTCATTGAAGCCCATTGAAGTCGATTCTCACTTTGTGTTGATTAAAAATTTTCAAAGTTTATCTTCCTCATTTGAAGTCGAATTTCAACATTTCTCATATATTTGAATGAGTTTGCATCTAACGTTGTCAGATATCGTCGATTTATATTCATTGAAGCCCATTGAAGTCGATTCTCACTTTGTGTTGATTGAAAATTTTCAAAGTCTATCTTCCTCATTTGAAGCCGAATTTCAACATTTCTCATATATTTGAATGAATTTGCATCTAACTTTGTCAGATATCGTCGATTTACATTCATTGAAGCCCATTGAAGTCGATTCTCACTTTGTGTTGATTGAAAATTTTTGAAGTCTATCTTCCTCATTTGAAGTCGAATTTCAACATTTCTTATATATTTGAATGAGTTTGTATCTGACTTTGTCAGATATCCTCGATTTACATTCATTGAAGCCCATTGAAGTCGATTGTCACTTTGTGTTGATTGAAAATTTTCAAAATCTATCCTCCTCATTTGAAGTCGAATTTCAACATTTCTCATATATTTGAATGAGTTTGCATCTAACTGTGTCAGATATCGTCGATTTATATTAGTTGAACCCCATTGAAGTCGATTCTCACTTTGTGTTGATTGAAAATTTTTAAAGTCTATCTTCCTCATTTGAAGTCGAATTTCAACATTTTTAATATATTTGAATGAGTTTGCATCTAACTTTGTCAGATATCGTCGATTTACATTCATTGAAGCCCATTGAAGTCGATTCTCACTTTGTGTTGATTGAAAATTTTCAAAGTCTATCTTCCTCATTTGAAGTCGAATTTCAACATTTCTCATATATTTGAATGAATTTGCATCTAACTTTGTCAGATATCGTCGATTTACATTCATTGAAGCCCATTGAAGTCGATTCTCACTTTGTGTTGATTGAAAATTTTTGAAGTCTATCTTCCTCATTTGAAGTCGAATTTCAACATTTCTTATATATTTGAATGAGTTTGTATCTGACTTTGTCAGATATCCTCGATTCACATGCATTGAAGCCCATTGAAGTCGATTGTCACTTTGTGTTGATTGAAAATTTTTAAAGTCTATCTCCCAAATTTGAAGTCGAATTTCAACATTTCTCATATATTTGAATAAGTTTGCATCTAACTTTGTCAGATATCGTCGATTTACTTTCAATGAAGCCCATTGAAGTCGATTCTCACTTTGTGTTGATTGAAAATTTTCAAAGTCTATCTTCCTCATTTGAAGTCGAATTTCAACATTTCTCATATATTTGAATGAATTTGCATCTAACTTTGTCAGATATCGTCGATTTACATTCATTGAAGCCCATTGAAGTCGATTCTCACTTTGTGTTGATTGAAAATTTTTGAAGTCTATCTTCCTCATTTGAAGTCGAATTTCAACATTTCTTATATATTTGAATGAGTTTGCATCTAACGTTGTCGGATATCGTCGATTTACATTCATTGAAGCCCATTGAAGTCAATTCTCACTTTGTGTTGATTGAAAATCTCCAAAGTCTATCTTCCTCATTTGAAGTCGAGTTTCAACATTTCTTATATATTTGAATGAGTTTGCATCTAACTTTGTCAGATATCGTCGATTTACTCTCAATGAAGGCCATTGAAGTCGATTCTCACTTTGTGTTGATTAAAAATTTTCAAAGTCTATCTTCCTCATTTGAAGTCGAATTTCAACATTTCTTATATATTTGAATGAGTTTGTATCTGACTTTGTCAGATATCCTCGATTTACATTCAGTGAAGCCCATTGAAGTCGATTGTCACTTTGTGTTGATTGAAAATTTTTAAAGTCTATCTTCCTCATTTGAAGTCGAATTTCAACATTTCTCATATATTTGAATGAGTTTCCATCTAACTTTGTCAGATATCGTCGATTTACATTCATTGAAGCCCATTGAAGTCGATTCTCACTTTGTGTTGATTAAAAATTTTCAAAGTCTATCTTCCTCATTTGAAGTCGAATTTCAACATTTCTTATATATTTGAATGAGTTTGTATCTGACTTTGTCAGATATCCTCGATTTACATTCATTGAAGCCCATTGAAGTCGATTGTCACTTTGTGTTGATTGAAAATTTTTAAAGTCTATCTTCCTCATTTGAAGTCGAATTTCAACATTTCTCATATATTTGAATGAGTTTGCATCTAAATTGGTCAGATATCGTCGATTTACATTCATTGAAGCCCATTTAAGTCGATTGTCACTTTGTGTTGATTGAAAATTTTTAAAGTCTATCTTCCAAATTTGAAGTCGAATTTCAACATTTCTCATATATTTGAATGAGTTTGCATCTAACTTTGTCAGATATCGTCGATTTACTTTCAATGAAGCCCATTGAAGTCGATTCTCACTTTGTGTTGATTAAAAATTTTCAAAGTCTATCTTCCTCATTTGAAGTCGAATTTCAACATTTCTTATATATTTGAATGAGTTTGTATCTGACTTTGTCAGATATCCTCGATTTACATTCAGTGAAGCCCATTGAAGTCGATTGTCACTTTGTGTTGATTGAAAATTTTTAAAGTCTATCTTCCTCATTTGAAGTCGAATTTCAACATTTCTCATATATTTGAATGAGTTTCCATCTAACTTTGTCAGATATCGTCGATTTACATTCATTGAAGCCCATTGAAGTCGATTCTCACTTTGTGTTGATTAAAAATTTTTAAAGTCTATCTTACTCATTTGAAGTCGAATTTCAACATTTCTCATATATTTGAATGAGTTTGCATCTAAATTGGTCAGATATCGTCGATTTACATTCATTGAAGCCCATTGAAGTCGATTCTCACTTTGTATTGTTTTAAAATTTTCAAAGTCTATCTTCCTCATTTGAAGTCGAATTTCAACATTTCTCATATATTTGAATGAGTTTGCATCTAACGTTGTCAGATATCGTCGATTTATATTCATTGAAGCCCATTGAAGTCGATTCTCACTTTGTGTTGATTGAAAATTTTCAAAGTCTATCTTCCTCATTTGAAGTGGAATTTCAACATTTCTCATATATTTGAATGAGTTTGCATCTAACGTTGTCAGATATCGTCGATTTATATTCATTGAAGCCCATTGAAGTCGATTCTCACTTTGTGTTGATTGAAAATTTTCAAAGTCTATCTTCCTCATTTGAAGTGGAATTTCAACATTTCTCATATATTTGTATGAGTTTGCATCTAACTTTGTCAGATATCGTCGATTTACATTCATGGAAGCCCATTGAAGTCGATTCTCACTTTGTGTTGATTGAAAATTTTTAAAGTCTATCTTCCTCATTTGAAGTCGAATTTCAACATTTCTCATATATTTGAATGAGTTTGCATCTAAATTGGTCAGATATCGTCGATTTACATTCATTGAAGCCCATTGAAGTCGATTCTCACTTTGTGTTGTTTAAAAATTTTCAAAGTCTATCTTCCTCATTTGAAGTCGAATTTCCACATTTCTCATATATTTGAATGAGTTTGCATCTAACGTTGTCAGATATCGTCGATTTATATTCATTGAAGCCCATTGAAGTCGATTCTCACTTTGTGTTGATTGAAAATTTTCAAAGTCTATCTTCCTCATTTGAAGTCGAATTTCAACATTTCTCATATATTTGAATGAATTTGCATCTAACTTTGTCAGATATCGTCGATTTACATTCATTGAAGCCCATTGAAGTCGATTCTCACTTTGTGTTAATTGAAAATTTTCAAAGTCTATCTTCCTCATTTGAGGTCGAATTTGAACATTTCTCATATATTTGAATGAGTTTGCATCTAACGTTGTCGGATATCGTCGATTTACATTCATTGAAGCCCATTGAAGTCAATTCTCACTTTGTGTTGATTGAAAATCTCCAAAGTCTATCTTCCTCATTTGAAGTCGAATTTCAACATTTCTTATATATTTGAATGAGTTTGTATCTGACTTTGTCAGATATCCTCGATCTACATTCATTGAAGCCCATTGAAGTCGATTCTCACTTTGTGTTGATTAAAAATTTTCAAAGTCTATCTTCCTCATTTGACGTCTAATTTCAACATTTCTCATATATTTGTATGAGTTTGCATCTAAATTTGTCAGATATCGTCGATATACATCCATGGAAGCCCATTGAAGTCGATTCTCACTTTGTGTTGATTGAAAATTTTCAAAGTCTATCTTCCTCATTTGAAGTCGAATTTCCACATTTCTCATATATTTGAATGAGTTTGCATCTAACGTTGTCAGATATCGTCGATTTATATTCATTGAAGCCCATTGAAGTCGATTCTCACTTTGTGTTGATTGAAAATTTTCAAAGTCTATCTTCCTCATTTGAAGTCGAATTTCAACATTTCTCATATATTTGAATGAATTTGCATCTAACTTTGTCAGATATCGTCGATTTACATTCATTGAAGCCCATTGAAGTCGATTCTCACTTTGTGTTAATTGAAAATTTTCAAAGTCTATCTTCCTCATTTGAGGTCGAATTTGAACATTTCTCATATATTTGAATGAGTTTGCATCTAACGTTGTCGGATATCGTCGATTTACATTCATTGAAGCCCATTGAAGTCAATTCTCACTTTGTGTTGATTGAAAATCTCCAAAGTCTATCTTCCTCATTTGAAGTCGAATTTCAACATTTCTTATATATTTGAATGAGTTTGTATCTGACTTTGTCAGATATCCTCGATCTACATTCATTGAAGCCCATTGAAGTCGATTCTCACTTTGTGTTGATTAAAAATTTTCAAAGTCTATCTTCCTCATTTGACGTCTAATTTCAACATTTCTCATATATTTGTATGAGTTTGCATCTAAATTTGTCAGATATCGTCGATTTACATCCATGGAAGCCCATTGAAGTCGATTCTCACTTTGTGTTGATTGAAAATTTTCTAAGTCTATCTTCCTCATTTGAAGTCGAATTTCAACATTTCTTATATATTTGAATGAGTTTGTATCTGACTTTGTCAGATATCCTCGATTTACATTCATTGAAGCCCATTGAAGTCGATTGTCACTTTGTGTTGATTGAAAATTTTTAAAGTCTTTCTTCCTCATTTGAAGCCGAATTTCAACATTTCTTATATATTTGAATGAGTTTGTATCTGACTTTGTCAGATATCGTCGATTTACATCCATTGAAGCCCATTGAAGTCGATTCTCACTTTGTGTTGATTAAAAATTTTTAAAGTCTATCTTACTCATTTGAAGTCGAATTTCAACATTTCTCATATATTTGAATGAGTTTGCATCTAAATTGGTCAGATATCGTCGATTTACATTCATTGAAGCCCATTGAAGTCGATTCTCACTTTGTATTGTTTTAAAATTTTCAAAGTCTATCTTCCTCATTTGAAGTCGAATTTCAACATTTCTCATATATTTGAATGAGTTTGCATCTAACGTTGTCAGATATCGTCGATTTATATTCATTGAAGCCCATTGAAGTCGATTCTCACTTTGTGTTGATTGAAAATTTTCAAAGTCTATCTTCCTCATTTGAAGTGGAATTTCAACATTTCTCATATATTTGAATGAGTTTGCATCTAACGTTGTCAGATATCGTCGATTTATATTCATTGAAGCCCATTGAAGTCGATTCTCACTTTGTGTTGATTGAAAATTTTCAAAGTCTATCTTCCTCATTTGAAGTGGAATTTCAACATTTCTCATATATTTGTATGAGTTTGCATCTAACTTTGTCAGATATCGTCGATTTACATTCATGGAAGCCCATTGAAGTCGATTCTCACTTTGTGTTGATTGAAAATTTTTAAAGTCTATCTTCCTCATTTGAAGTCGAATTTCAACATTTCTCATATATTTGAATGAGTTTGCATCTAAATTGTTCAGATATCGTCGATTTACATTCATTGAAGCCCATTGAAGTCGATTCTCACTTTGTGTTGTTTAAAAATTTTCAAAGTCTATCTTCCTCATTTGAAGTCGAATTTCAACATTTCTCATATATTTGAATGAGTTTGCATCTAACGTTGTCAGATATCGTCGATTTATATTCATTGAAGCCCATTGAAGTCGATTCTCACTTTGTGTTGATTGAAAATTTTCAAAGTCTATCTTCCTCATTTGAAGTCGAATTTCAACATTTCTCATATATTTGAATGAGTTTGCATCTAAATTGGTCAGATATCGTCGATTTACATTCATTGAAGCCCATTGAAGTCGATTCTCACTTTGTGTTGTTTAAAAATTTTCAAAGTCTATCTTCCTCATTTGAAGTCGAATTTCCACATTTCTCATATATTTGAATGAGTTTGCATCTAACGTTGTCAGATATCGTCGATTTATATTCATTGAAGCCCATTGAAGTCGATTCTCACTTTGTGTTGATTGAAAATTTTCAAAGTCTATCTTCCTCATTTGAAGTCGAATTTCAACATTTCTCATATATTTGAATGAATTTGCATCTAACTTTGTCAGATATCGTCGATTTACATTCATTGAAGCCCATTGAAGTCGATTCTCACTTTGTGTTAATTGAAAATTTTCAAAGTCTATCTTCCTCATTTGAAGTCGAATTTCAACATTTCTCATATATTTGAATGAATTTGCATCTAACTTTGTCAGATATCGTCGATTTACATTCATTGAAGCCCATTGAAGTCGATTCTCACTTTGTGTTAATTGAAAATTTTCAAAGTCTATCTTCCTCATTTGAGGTCGAATTTGAACATTTCTTATATATTTGAATGAGTTTGTATCTGACTTTGTCAGATATCCTCGATCTACATTCATTGAAGCCCATTGAAGTCGATTCTCACTTTGTGTTGATTAAAAATTTTCAAAGTCTATCTTCCTCATTTGACGTCTAATTTCAACATTTCTCATATATTTGTATGAGTTTGCATCTAAATTTGTCAGATATCGTCGATTTACATCCATGGAAGCCCATTGAAGTCGATTCTCACTTTGTGTTGATTGAAAATTTTCTAAGTCTATCTTCCTCATTTGAAGTCGAATTTCAACATTTCTTATATATTTGAATGAGTTTGTATCTGACTTTGTCAGATATCCTCGATTTACATTCATTGAAGCCCATTGAAGTCGATTGTCACTTTGTGTTGATTGAAAATTTTTAAAGTCTTTCTTCCTCATTTGAAGCCGAATTTCAACATTTCTTATATATTTGAATGAGTTTGTATCTGACTTTGTCAGATATCGTCGATTTACATCCATTGAAGCCCATTGAAGTCGATTCTCACTTTGTGTTGATTGAAAATTTTCAAAGTCTATCTTCCTCATTTGAAGTCGAATTTCAACATTTCTCATATATTTGAATGAATTTGCATCCAACTTTGTCAGATATCGTCGATTTACATTCATTGAAGCCCATTGAAGTCGATTCTCACTTTGTGTTGATTGAAAATTTTCAAAGTCTATCTTCCTCATTTGAAGTCGAATTTAAACATTTCTCATATATTTGAATGAGTTTGCATCTAACGTTGTCAGATATCGTCGATTTACATTCATTGAAGCCCATTGAAGTCGATTCTCACTTTGTGTTGATTGAAAATTATCAAAGTCTATCTTCCTCATTTGAAGTCGAATTTCAACCTTTCTTATATATTTGAATGAGTTTGTATCTGACTTTGTCAGATATCCTCGATTTACAATCATTGAATCCCATTGAAGTCGATTCTCACTTTGTGTTGATTGAAAATTTTCAAAATCTATCCTCCTCATTTGAAGTCGAATTTCAACATTTCTCATATATTTGAATGAGTTTGCATCTAACTTTGTCAGATATCGTCGATTTATATTAGTTGAAGCCCATTGAAGTCGATTCTCACTTTGTGTTGATTGAAAATTTTCAAAATCTATCTTCCTCATTTAAAGTCGAATTTCAACATTTCTCATATATTTGTATGAGTTTGCATCTAACTTTGTCAGATATCGTCGATTTACATTCATGGAAGCCCATTGAAGTCGATTCTCACTTTGTGTTTATTGAAAATTTTCTAAGTCTATCTTTCTCATTTGAAGTCGAATTTCAACATTTCTTATATATTTGAATGAGTTTGTATCTGACTTTGACAGATATCCTCGATTTACATTCATTGAAGCCCATTGAAGTCGATTGTCACTTTGTGTTGATTGAAAATTTTTAAAGTCTATCTTCCTCATTTGAAGTCGAATTTCAACATTTCTCATATATTTGAATGAGTTTGCATCTAACTTTGTCAGATATCGTCGATTTACATTCATTGAAGCCCATTGAAGTCGATTCTCACTTTGTGTTGATTAAAAATTTTCAAAGTTTATCTTCCTCATTTGAAGTCGAATTTCAACATTTCTCATATATTTGAATGAGTTTGCATCTAACGTTGTCAGATATCGTCGATTTATATTCATTGAAGCCCATTGAAGTCGATTCTCACTTTGTGTTGATTGAAAATTTTCAAAGTCTATCTTCCTCATTTGAAGCCGAATTTCAACATTTCTCATATATTTGAATGAATTTGCATCTAACTTTGTCAGATATCGTCGATTTACATTCATTGAAGCCCATTGAAGTCGATTCTCACTTTGTGTTGATTGAAAATTTTTAAAGTCTATCTTCCTCATTTGAAGTCGAATTTCAACATTTTTAATATATTTGAATGAGTTTGCATCTAACTTTGTCAGATATCGTCGATTTACATTCATTGAAGCCCATTGAAGTCGATTCTCACTTTGTGTTGATTGAAAATTTTCAAAGTCTATCTTCCTCATTTGAAGTCGAATTTCAACATTTCTCATATATTTGAATGAATTTGCATCTAACTTTGTCAGATATCGTCGATTTACATTCATTGAAGCCCATTGAAGTCGATTCTCACTTTGTGTTGATTGAAAATTTTTGAAGTCTATCTTCCTCATTTGAAGTCGAATTTCAACATTTCTTATATATTTGAATGAGTTTGTATCTGACTTTGTCAGATATCCTCGATTCACATGCATTGAAGCCCATTGAAGTCGATTGTCACTTTGTGTTGATTGAAAATTTTTAAAGTCTATCTTCCAAATTTGAAGTCGAATTTCAACATTTCTCATATATTTGAATGAGTTTGCATCTAACTTTGTCAGATATCGTCGATTTACTTTCAATGAAGCCCATTGAAGTCGATTCTCACTTTGTGTTGATTGAAAATTTTCAAAGTCTATCTTCCTCATTTGAAGTCGAATTTCAACATTTCTCATATATTTGAATGAATTTGCATCTAACTTTGTCAGATATCGTCGATTTACATTCATTGAAGCCCATTGAAGTCGATTCTCACTTTGTGTTGATTGAAAATTTTTGAAGTCTATCTTCCTCATTTGAAGTCGAATTTCAACATTTCTTATATATTTGAATGAGTTTGTATCTGACTTTGTCAGATATCCTCGATTCACATTCATTGAAGCCCATTGAAGTCGATTGTCACTTTGTGTTGATTGAAAATTTTTAAAGTCTATCTTCCAAATTTGAAGACGAATTTCAACATTTCTCATATATTTGAATGAGTTTGCATCTAACTTTGTCAGATATCGTCGATTTACTCTCAATGAAGCCCATTGAAGTCGATTCTCACTTTGTGTTGATTAAAAATTTTCAAAGTCTATCTTCCTCATTTGAAGTCGAATTTCAACATTTCTTATATATTTGAATGAGTTTGTATCTGACTTTGTCAGATATCCTCGATTTACATTCAGTGAAGCCCATTGAAGTCGATTGTCACTTTGTGTTGATTGAAAATTTTTAAAGTCTATCTTCCTCATTTGAAGTCGAATTTCAACATTTCTCATATATTTGAATGAGTTTCCATCTAACTTTGTCAGATATCGTCGATTTACATTCATTGAAGCCCATTGAAGTCGATTCTCACTTTGTGTTGATTAAAAATTTTCAAAGTCTATCTTCCTCATTTGAAGTCGAATTTCAACATTTCTTATATATTTGAATGAGTTTGTATCTGACTTTGTCAGATATCCTCGATTTACATTCAGTGAAGCCCATTGAAGTCGATTGTCACTTTGTGTTGATTGAAAATTTTTAAAGTCTATCTTCCTCATTTGAAGTCGAATTTCAGCATTTCTCATATATTTGAATGAGTTTCCATCTAACTTTGTCAGATATCGTCGATTTACATTCATTGAAGCCCATTGAAGTCGATTCTCACTTTGTGTTGATTAAAAATTTTTAAAGTCTATCTTACTCATTTGAAGTCGAATTTCAACATTTCTCATATATTTGAATGAGTTTGCATCTAAATTGGTCAGATATCGTCGATTTACATTCATTGAAGCCCATTGAAGTCGATTCTCACTTTGTATTGTTTTAAAATTTTCAAAGTCTATCTTCCTCATTTGAAGTCGAATTTCAACATTTCTCATATATTTGAATGAGTTTGCATCTAACGTTGTCAGATATCGTCGATTTATATTCATTGAAGCCCATTGAAGTCGATTCTCACTTTGTGTTGATTGAAAATTTTCAAAGTCTATCTTCCTCATTTGAAGTGGAATTTCAACATTTCTCATATATTTGTATGAGTTTGCATCTAACTTTGTCAGATATCGTCGATTTACATTCATGGAAGCCCATTGAAGTCGATTCTCACTTTGTGTTGATTGAAAATTTTTAAAGTCTATCTTCCTCATTTGAAGTCGAATTTCAACATTTCTCATATATTTGAATGAGTTTGCATCTAAATTGGTCAGATATCATCGATTTACATTCATTGAAGCCCATTGAAGTCGATTCTCACTTTGTGTTGTTTAAAAATTTTCAAAGTCTATCTTCCTCATTTGAAGTCGAATTTCAACATTTCTCATATATTTGAATGAGTTTGCATCTAACGTTGTCAGATATCGTCGATTTATATTCATTGAAGCCCATTGAAGTCGATTCTCACTTTGTGTTGATTGAAAATTTTCAAAGTCTATCTTCCTCATTTGAAGTGGAATTTCAACATTTCTCATATATTTGAATGAGTTTGCATCTAACGTTGTCAGATATCGTCGATTTATATTCATTGAAGCCCATTGAAGTCGATTCTCACTTTGTGTTGATTGAAAATTTTCAAAGTCTATCTTCCTCGTTTGAAGTGGAATTTCAACATTTCTCATATATTTGTATGAGTTTGCATCTAACTTTGTCAGATATCGTCGATTTACATTCATGGAAGCCCATTGAAGTCGATTCTCACTTTGTGTTGATTGAAAATTTTTAAAGTCTATCTTCCTCATTTGAAGTCGAATTTCAACATTTCTTATATATTTGAATGAGTTTGTATCTGACTTTGTCAGATATCCTCGATTTACATTCATTGAAGCCCATTGAAGTCGATTGTCACTTTGTGTTGATTGAAAATTTTTAAAGTCTATCTTCCTCATTTGAAGTCGAATTTCAACATTTCTCATATATTTGAATGAGTTTGCATCTAACTTTGTCAGATATCTTCGATTTACATTCATTGAAGCCCATTGAAGTCGATTCTCACTTTGTGTTGATTAAAAATTTTCAAAGTCTATCTTCCTCATTTGAAGTCGAATTTCAACATTTCTCATATATTTGAATGAGTTTTCATATAACGTTGTCAGATATCGTCGATTTATATTCATTGAAGCCCATTAAAGTCGATTCTCACTTTGTGTTGATTGAAAATTTTCAAAGTCTATCTTCCTCATTTGAAGTCGAATTTAAACATTTCTCAAATATTTGAATGAGTTTGCATCTAACGTTGTCAGATATCGTCGATTTACATTCATTGAAGCCCATTGAAGTCGATTCTCACTTTGTGTTGATTGAAAATTATCAAAGTCTATCTTCCTCATTTGAAGTCGAATTTCAACATTTCTCATATATTTGAATGAGTTTCCATCTAACTTTGTCAGATATCGTCGATTTACATTCATTGAAGCCCATTGAAGTCGATTCTCACTTTGTGTTGATTAAAAAATTTTCAAAGTCTATCTTCCTCATTTGAAGTCGAATTTCAACATTTCTCATTTATTTGAATGAGTTTGCATTTAACGTTGTCAGATATCGTCGATTTATATTCATTGAAGCCCATTGAAGTCGATTCTCACTTTGTGTTGATTGAAAATTTTCAAAGTCTATCTTCCTCATTTGAAGTGGAATTTCAAACATTTCTCATATATTTGTAGAGTTTGCATCTAACTTTGTCAGATATCGTCGATTTACATTCATGGAAGCCCATTGAAGTCGATTCTCACTTTGTGTTGATTGAAAATTTTTAAAGTCTATCTTCCTCATTTGAAGTCGAATTTCAACATTTCTCATATATTTGAATGAGTTTGCATCTAAATTGGTCAGATATCGTCGATTTACATTCATTGAAGCCCATTGAAGTCGATTTTCACTTTGTGTTGCTTTAAAAATTTTCAGTCTATCTTCCCTCATTTGAAGTCGAATTTCAACATTTCTCATATATTTGAATGAGTTTGCATCTAACGTTGTCAGATATCGAGGATTTATATTCATTGAAGCCCATTGAAGTCGATTCTCACTTTGTGTTGATTGAAAATTTTCAAAGTCTATCTTCCTCATTTGAAGTGGAATTTCAACATTTCTCATATATTTGTATGAGTTTGCATCTAACTTTGTCAGATATCGTTGATTTACATTCATGGAAGCCCATTGAAGTCGATTCTCACTTTGTGTTGATTGAAAATTTTCTAAGTCTATCTTCCTCATTTGAAGTCGAATTTCAACATTTCTTATATATTTGAATGAGTTTGTATCTGACTTTGTCAGATATCCTCGATTTACATTCATTGAAGCCCATTGAAGTCGATTGTCACTTTGTGTTGATTGAAAATTTTTAAAGTCTATCTTCCTCATTTGAAGTCGAATTTCAACATTTCTCATATATTTGAATGAGTTTGCATCTAACTTTGTCAGATATCTTCGATTTACATTCATTGAAGCCCATTGAAGTCGATTCTCACTTTGTGTTGATTAAAAATTTTCAAAGTCTATCTTCCTCATTTGAAGTCGAATTTCAACATTTCTCATATATTTGAATGAGTTTTCATATAACGTTGTCAGATATCGTCGATTTATATTCATTGAAGCCCATTAAAGTCGATTCTCACTTTGTGTTGATTGAAAATTTTCAAAGTCTATCTTCCTCATTTGAAGTCGAATTTAAACCATTTCTCAAATATTTGAATGAGTTTGCATCTAACGTTGTCAGATATCGTCGATTTACATTCATTGAAGCCCATTGAAGTCGATTCTCACTTTGTGTTGATTGAAAATTATCAAAGTCTATCTTCCTCATTTGAAGTCGAATTTCAACATTTCTCATATATTTGAATGAGTTTCCATCTAACTTTGTCAGATATCGTCGATTTACATTCATTGAAGCCCATTGAAGTCGATTCTCACTTTGTGTTGATTAAAAATTTTTAAAGTCTATCTTCCTCATTTGAAGTCGAATTTCAACATTTCTCATATATTTGAATGAGTTCTCCATCTAACTTTGTCAGATATCGTCGATTTACATTCATTGAAGCCCATTGAAGTCGATTCTCACTTTGTGTTGATTAAAAATTTTTAAAGTCTATCTTCCTCATTTGAAGTCGAATTTCAACATTTCTCATATATTTGAATGAGTTTGCATCTAACTTTGTCAGATATCTTCGATTTACATTCATTGAAGCCCATTGAAGTCGATTCTCACTTTGTGTTGATTAAAAATTTTCACAAGTCTATCTTTCCTCATTTGAAGTCGAATTTCAACATTTCTCATATATTTGAATGAGTTTTCATATAACGTTGTCAGATATCGTCGATTTATATTCATTGAAGCCCATTAAAGTCGATTCTCACTTTGTGTTGATTAAAAATTTTCAAAGTCTATCTTCCTCATTTGAAGTCGAATTTCAACATTTCTTATATATTTGAATGAGTTTGTATCTGACTTTGTCAGATATCCTCGATTTACATTCATTGAAGCCCATTGAAGTCGATTGTCACTTTGTGTTGATTGAAAATTTTTAAAGTCTATCTTCCTCATTTGAAGTCGAATTTCAACATTTCTCATATATTTTAATGAGTTTGCATCTAACTTTGTCAGATATCTTCGATTTACATTCATTGAAGCCCATTGAAGTCGATTCTCACTTTGTGTTGATTAAAATTTTCAAAGTCTATCTTCCTCATTTGAAGTCGAATTTCAACATTTCTCATATATTTGAATGAGTTTTCATATAACGTTGTCAGATATCGTCGATTTATATTCATTGAAGCCCATTAAAGTCGATTCTCACTTTTGTGTTGA